>NW_027122363.1:0-13065 GCF_030686945.1 Centruroides vittatus | reverse complement strand
GCAGTTGCACGCGCAGCCCTAGATATCTCGGACTAAGGTCTTAAGGCGATAGCTATTGTTGTGGATGAAATTCGTTAACTGTCACATTAATTACATTTTCTTGAATTTGATTCGCAGGTTGAAAAAAATCGTCATGACTTTGAAAAATTATATAAAATTGAAAATAAAGTCAAAAGTTTTGAAAAAATCGTATCGGATGGAAAATCAAAAAAGAATTTAATATAAATTTGAAAAAAAAATTTTTAGCAAAAAATTACCGCGAAAAAAATTATATATATAAAAAAATTATGTGACAATAAAGAACGATTTTTTCTCTACAAGACGTAACTGTTTAAAAAATTTTTTTCTTAAATAATAACGAGAAAACCGCGTGGGAAAATTCTTAAAAAATTTCCCACGATTTATCTCTACAACTAACTGGTAGCGCCGAGTCCGACTATTCCACTGTTAAGAAATTAAAAGTAATTTATAAAATGAATCAATTTAATTATTACGTCGGCTAGTGAAAAAATCCACCGGCTATTAAATGAAACGAAAAAAAACTTTTGCTTTCTAAGCCGGTTTTGACATCTGATCTCTCAAATTTATATTTAAAAGCAATATTTTCAACGAATTTCAACAAGAAAAACTCACATTTTAAGTGTGTTGACGTGAACTCAATAAACAAACGAAATAAGAACTAATGTGTATTATGTAGAATTTAAAATTATATTCATATATTTTATACAAAAGTAAAACACCGTTACAATAATTAAACAGAAGCTTAAGAAATGCTGCGATCAATCGACTTCTCCTATTGTCCTTTGTAAATTAAAAAGAAAAGGGTTATGTATGTATAAATAGTAATTCAATATTTAGAACTCAAACTAGCGACATCACGACAGAACTAAGACAGAGCCAAAAAGAAAAAAGCGATCCTTGCACCTACCGCGAAATTAGCAATACTGGGCGGTAAGTTCGCGTAACTGTAACGACGAAAGATACAATAGCACACTGTGACAGTGGTTTTAAAAAATTTAAGCAGCTAATTTTAGTCATACTGTCTGGCAGTTTTGAATAATCGGACGATTCTATCTGAATGTATTATTTTTTTGACACTGAGTTTTTTCAGAATAATGTACTAAATCTATTTTAGTACGTAATAATATAAAAACGGTACATATGTATAATTAGGCGTAGTTTCTTTATATTTTAGAAATGATAAATAATTTTATCATTTGCGATAATCTTCAACAGAGACGATAGGAAGCAAAATTTTGTTTTAGGTACGAAGACACAATGAATGTCACATACAACCAAAAGTATTGATAACTCTAGCAGATCAAGTTTAATACATTTATGTGTAATAAGAAAATAAACACGAATATCGTGCATATGAAAAAAAAAAATTTATCAAAACGAAGTGTAATTGGAGGCTTACGACACTACGAATAATTATGATAAATTAGAAATAACAAACGAATTTTTGAGTGTGTACGGATGTTTTATTAAATGAAGTGTAATTACTTGTTACTTTTTAGTTACAATTAGAATACAATAATGCAAGAAACTACGGCAATTTTTAAAATAACTCATTTAACTGCCGAGCCAGTTTTAAGTATCCGATACACACTTAATGCTAATGTGATCGATAGTATTAAGTGCAAGTCGCTTTTCTTATACATTTATTGATTAGTAAACGAACTATGAATTAAAGTCACAGTGTTACAGTTCTTAATTTTATTATAATAATTTAATGCAATAATTAAAGTACATTTATATACATCAGAAAATCTGTTGTAATAAATTACAAACATATCCAATTATAGTGCACTAAGTTATTAGGAAAGCGATGCAAAACACGATGTAGTTGTAAACGTAGCTTAATCAGATGACATTTAACAATCGTAATTTTTATTTTTCTTACAATAAAATATTGAAGTATATTTTCTGACACAATTAAATACAGCCTACTAAATGCTTGAAATAATATAAACAAATACTTTCCTTGTATTGTATATTAAGTTAAAAGTTATTAACAGTGCTAATACTTAGCAATGTAGTAAAATATCAATAATATATAACATTCTATTGAATTTCGTAAGCGCTAAAGATTACTATTTTGCTCGTATTTCGTAAGCGTTATGCTACTGTCATTTGAGGATGTATCAAATCGCAAGGTGATACGATATCTTAAGTATTTAATACGATATCTTAAGTATTTTATCATAGTGAACGAATTGATGCAATTCGGTGAAATCTATAAAAGCCGTGTGCCTTCCGGGAAAACTTATTATAAACTGGCCTCTATTCAGGATTTAGACACGTGAAGAAAACCCGAAAAACTTCACGCGGCCAGCGGAGTAGTCAAATATGCATTTAGGACTAATTATCAGTGTTTAGTTGTGACGTTCAGGCATGTTTTTATGACTTCTGACGAAAAAACAAGTAGCAGTTACTTGTAAAAATACAAACACACAATGTCGAGAGATGACCTGAAAACTGTTATTTTTCTCTACTTAACATCAAAAGTTTGTAACAATATTTACAGAAAAATCAATTGACAACTCTTTTCAAATCGTATTAAATTTGCATTATACTTTATGGTATTAATATCTAACGTCATGCAGAAGATTGACATATTGTCGATTTGTTATTTATATTTTTTTATATGTAAATGTATATAAGCTATGTTATGCATACGCACACTGAATATGTATATGTATATATATATATATATATATATACATTTTAACTCTTTCCTCCCCGTGGGCACTAAGACGGCCATTTTTAGAAAGCCCATTATGGGTTCGGCTAGGCCCACAATGGGGAAAAGGGTGAGGGACGGGGCCCGACATATCACAACGGACAACCCCCGAAGAATTCCGAATTCGATCCCGGGTCCCGAGAGCAGTAGGCTGCCACCTTGACCACTCGGCCATCCGGCCGTCACACTGAATATATGTAACCGATACAGTTATTATTTTTAAACTGAAATTCAGCATCTGTTAATCTATACAATACAACATAATATACAGTTTTACGCTATGCCAAAAAATAAAAGTAACAATGATAAACATTTATCGTCCTATATGTAGACGTAAATTCTCTATAACTAATAATAGATAAATTTTGTTTACATTTAACGAAATGAAAGAAATGTAGATACATTGTACTTTACAAATAATACGTCTGATCTTATTTATTTTATTATCAATGCAACTTTATGTGATTAAGCTTTTATGTGTTATAATAAATTTCACATAGACATTTTGTTTTTCTGTTTTCTAATCTATTAAAATATATATATTCTAATTTTTATCAATATGTTTGATTTTTTCCAGAATGATTTGTGTCTAGAAAAGAAAAGTCTTAAAACACTGTCTACAGTTTCGTGATCACTCGCAACTACCGACTACAGAAAACATCGTAATGAAACTTCATCTAGTGTTTTATAACCACAGCCTACAAAGCAAATAGAGCTTACACTGCTATCATAAGCCCCGATTCATTATCAATTACATATATAAATATTAGGTGTAAAATCGCTAAGCATATGACGAACGAAAAGCCAAACACTAAGCAGAAGAAAAAAAATGAAACAGAATTTATAAAGTGTCGTTATCTTGCATGTAATTGAAAATTGCAACACTTAAATCGATGCATCAGTATTTACATTTTTAATCAAGTGCAGCAATACACAAATTTTATCTTTACCTTACAATTTACCGATAGATACGAACTTTGAAAACTTGTCTGCTAACGTGAACTGTTTAATAAATCAAAAAGCGAGGAATTGGAGACAGACTTTACAACACAGCGTTTTTTTTCTTCCATAACTCCAGTTACTTCTATCAATGTTGTAAATATCGAATATAACGTTTCTATTACCTGAAATGATAAAAACACTGCCGTATTAATAACTGCTTCGGGGTTAATACAAAATGACATTTACCTTTATGACAAAGTCTTCTTTCACGTAGAAAAACCCGCCGATTGTAAATCCCAAAGGAAACTTCGTAAATCTCTTGACAAACGAAGTCAACTGCAAAAGATTACAGTTGAATTATGATATGAATTCGGGAATATTACATTGATTTTATTTAACAATTACATAAAAACAGACGACTGTGTTCTTCGATAAAGAAAAAAACTTTTTCAAAATTAGTATTATTTATCAAGATTTATTAAAGCAAAAACTAGCAATATAACTGTTAATAATGCATTTTTAAACAGTACACAGGGAAAACAACTGTAATACACCAAACAATCCTAACTGAGACGTCTATTCGATTTACATTTCAAATTACAAGCCTGAAAAAGGCGTTTAAGAATTATTTTAAAACATCTGAGAATTAGTCGAATAAACAATCTTCTCGGCAAGCATTTGGTGTAGTTCAGTTGTATTAACAACTTATTGATTAATTGTACAAATTTGCAAGATCAATATTAATTCCCATAATAAATTATTCTGAATATGCAACAAGATTTAAGATTTTTCATCTAGCACACAATTCGTAAGAAAATTAAGAATCTAAAAAAATACCTTAAGCTTGAAAGTCAACGGGAGATCTGCTGGTGAAAGTCTCTCGATGGACACGAAGTTGTCGTACATCTAAAATAGAAATAGTGAATTATTCGAAAGCAAAATACAAAATATTATCACACTTACAACTTTATTATTTACTTTTTGAATATATTTTTTTAATTGTAGTTTGTTTATTTAGTAATTCGAGTTGTCTATAAAATAATTTAAATATAGAAGGTATTACACATAAAATTGAACTAAAAGCATTGCATTACCGTTTGCTGTTGTTACAAAAAATTGCAACTGCTGAAATTACAGTACAATACACTAAAATCTATATCCAAAAAGTAAAGTTAAGTAAATTTCAACTTTAGTTTGTTAAAATTAAGTTAATAGTCAAGATCAACGAACGTGTATTGTTATAATTTTCATTCGGTGTCTTTTACGCATTATAGAAGTAAAAGTACTAAATACATAATAGCACATAAGTTTTAAAAACAATTGGTTATTTATTTCTAATTAGTTGTTTAAAATTTGTTAAAACTTAACTTTCAACTGTTCTATGCGTTTTAATTTAAACGACTTAGAATTTCAGACAAAACTGTTTTACATCACATACAACTTTATTTACTTACTGATACTGTAGTGACAGAAAGACACCAACTGCTTACAATAACTGCAGTAGTAATCACCCCGGAAAGAATTGCCGTACCCACTTTCATATCAAACTCCATGTCAACAAACAATGCGTCATACAAAAAAAAGCAGCAAAGATACAAATAAAAGGTGTAATTGAGACAAAACCACTCGCCCAATTCTTCATTCAATGTGTCGATGCATTCCCAAATCTCAACGTGTTTTTGGATGATACTCTCCAATTTCTGTCGCAAGAATCGTTGCTTGATATTCAACTCAGCTATTTCTCCAGACATTTTAACCAATCTTTGGTGTAGAATATACACTATTAATGTGCTGCCAACACCGACTCCTACAATGTGACCAATAGTGTAGAGGTAATGCAACCCATGTAGAACAGCGACAAGAAACGCTTCGGTATCTGTTCCATTCTGTGTTTTTATTTCCGTGTACAATGTTATTCCTGCCATTACATTTGTTATTACGGCTAAGTTGAAAGTGAACTGCAACATAAAAAAAACATATTTATCCATTTTGTCAAATTCTTTTTGTTCCCCTTTGTACGAACTTAACACCCAATGAACAGGAATTCGACGCCTCTTCAGAATGCTGTATTGGATTGACAGATAACTCGATATTAATGCATTTAGTATTGATTCTTTGAAAGCATCTTCCTTGTACATATTGTTAACTCGTAAACCGTAAAGGTTGCCATCAATTAACCTTATCAAGAACAGAATATTGACCAACCAGAGAAAGAACTCTACGAAATGCGTGTAGATTCGAAAGAACAAAGATGTAAGGCGTTCCTTCTGATCAGTATCATTCGAAACACATGAACACGGTTTTACCATGCACAATCCAAATGCTGAAATAGAGTTCATATAAGGAGCCAACAAATAACCCATACACACCATTTCGTCAAAAAAGAATGGATTATATACGAATATAAAGTTAATTTTCTTGCTTGTAATTAATAATACAGTTCAACGTGCATTTACTGCTATATTTCGATTAGATTTAAAAGACGTGAAACCTCTTGCAGCAACTATATCGAATGTCACTGCAGAAGAGTTTTCATGGATATTCCAATGAGTTATTATAGCAAAGTATAACCAACGGAAATGAAAAATTCCCATTAGAAGCGTCTATTTGCGCTTGCAGATGAATATAAAGTCGTAAAATTTTAATTTCGACCATTCAGAATTTTATGACTTATAATTTCAGAATTTAGTATACTATAATATATTTATCAATTAAGTATATTCATGCACGCACTCCAGTAGATAAGTTATTACATTTATAACATGTCTGACTGTTTAATATTAAAATAAGTAATTAACTTTATATAATCTTGAAAGATGAATAAATTTTAATATTATTTCATAATTAATTAGACATTTTCTACAGCCTGATTCAGCTTATACAGCATTCAATATAATTAAAATAAACATAAAATTTTAAAAAATTTTCATTCATTCAATTTTTATATAATTGTATATTAATAGATGAAAAAATATAAATGTTTATTGTCGAAATTAAATTAATATTCATGTTAGAAATAATATTAAATAGAACTCTCGTTAAAATAATATAAAATTTCGAAACACTGTAAACGATTGTTTAAGTCGACAGTATAATATGGCGTATGTTTCAATAAATAATTTACTCTCTAATTGCAATAAATTTATTTTATTTAATTATTCGAATCAAAGTGATATTACGATAAATTGTAGTTGTTATCTGGGAGATCAAATCTTAGCTCTTCGAGTAGGATTAGGTGTGTTTACTTTACACGAAAATACTTTTTTGGTAACATGCTTTTGACGTTCTCATTATATCAGTTTGAAACTCGCATGTTAGAATTAGTACTTGCACATCCCTCGCGTAAATCGTCAAAAACCTGAAGAAACTCTTATAACTTCCATATGTTAGCGCACAGAACACAGATGTGTGTTTTGAATAATTGATGTTGTCACGGCACCGTTAATGTTAAATGCCTGGTTTAAATCTAAATGTAATTTGTCGTAGGTATTAATGCAAGTTAGAAATCGTAAACTCGATTGATACATAGCACGACTTTTTCAAAAATTCTAAATGGACCGTGAATTTAAGTGATAAATCTTCGCCTGAAGTATCTTGGACAAGAGATGATGTTTTGAAATTTCGGCTTGATGACAACATCGGCTTTGCCACTTGTACACAGAGTTGCAAAATGATAAATCATAAGGAAATAATGACATTGCAATTATCGTAAACAAAAAGTACGTAGACAAATTAGGAAACGTGAATTGATCTGTAATTAATATTAATTATGAATTGGATAACCAAAAGATATGACTTTTACATAAGTTGTAATTTTGCCTATTTACTAAAGTATTCGTATTTAATCTGACTTATTGAATTCATTGCTTAAATAAACAGTAATAGAAAATTGAAAGCATCAATAAATTTTATGGTGAAACAGTAAAGAGAATTTAATGCAAAATTTATTACTAGTTCGTATTCAATTTGATAAACGCATTGTTATTGGAATGCACTTACAGAATACAGATGCTAGTGTTACATAAATTGGAATATTTTTAATTTACGTAACACTCGCATCTCTAGAACAATATTAAACTAATTAACATTAATGTGAACAGAGCATTAATAGAATACAACTAAATGCATATTTTAATTATAATTTATGATTATACGACTTAAGAGAGAACAATTTATTATAGATATAATAATATAATTAAAAAAGTGAAAGAACTGTTTAAAGCTTAATGACTAGAAAATAGTATTTAAAAAAAATAAATAGAACAGTGTTCAGTTACAAGTATTTTAAAATATTAATTATAAGTATTAATACATTCGACAAAAACCCAAGATTTGCAACAATTCACACCAGTAATAAACAGTAAATTTATTATAATTTATGGAGTTTTGTAAATGTAAAAACCTAAATTAATTATTGAGGTAATCTGGAATGTGGTGTAAATAACATAACTATGAAGAGATTTATTTATTCACTACGAGTTGAAGCCGATCTACCGAATTTTGAAGCAGAAGGAAAGTCGATCCATCAAATTAATAATAATAATAATATTAATTACGAACTTACGCTTTTGATAATAAACTATAAATGGATTGTAAGAAAACTTTTTCCAAAACCACTGTCAATTAGAGAATAATTCTGGAAAACTTTTCGTAACACTTTTTGGATCCAACGGGTATAAAGGTTATTACATTAGCCGTGTAGGCTTATGGTCTATGGTCCGGTTGCTAATTCTAACTTTATTTAATACGACAAAACGTGAGTTTTTGCGAATAAAGTCTGTTTCAAAATGATACAGTTACTAGAAAATAATGACATTGAAAACGAAAAAAGCACGTTGCGGAACATATTCCCTAGAAAAAAAATGTGTTTTTAATCTCACTACTGGAAGCGTATAGAGCTTCATAATTAACCTGTAATTAGTCACTCTTGGCTCAATTGATTCAAATTTTTTCCGATTTCCTGTAATTTTTGCCACCTCAACATCTCTTAATTCGCACTTGTTTGCAAAATACATTACAAAACAATATAAATGAAGTGATTATTGGTTAAATATGGAAACGTAAAATAATATTTTTCAAAACAGTGAAAAACTAAAAAATTACTGAATTTGTAACAACGTTGCAAAAAATATAAGCTGTTAATCGCAATTTCTGCTATTCAACTTATATTGGAATTAACATGCGAAATGATCAAGAACAGTATAAAATGACAGACAGTAGTAGATTAAGAGTTAATCGAACAAAATAGTTTTAAAATACACGATAAAGATTTTACAGTAAGATCAGGAAAGACCTAGTGAATTATATAAAGTGTTGTTCAGCAATTCAATGTTACGTTCATGTTAATTCTGTGCAACTCTCGTAAAATTATTATAATGACAACATATGTCTGATCTAGATTTAAAATTATACGTAAGTTTATATTTAATGTGTTTGTTATTATTTAAATGAGCGATTAACTCTCACAAATATATTCCTATAAGAAGAGATTAATAAAGACACATTTTCATCAAAATACTTCAATCAATATATTTGGAAATTACGACTTACATAACTATCGTGAGTACAGAACTACTGATTAATATTAATTAATTACGAAGTGCTGCACGTTCCAGTATCTGTGTATTGTAATTAGTGTACAAAATTTTCGTTGACGTTAGTTTTAAAAAATTAGGAAATGCTTTCTGCAAAAGAAAGGAAAATTTGCACATAAACACATAAAAACATGAAAATAAAGAAAAACTTTATGAATCAATAAATTCAATGCTTTATTTAATACTGCCACTAATAACTGCTACTTTATAGGCCTATTATATTATAATGTATATGTGAGCCCGGTAGTTTTATGCGCGAATTTTTTGAAATTGTTGGAGAGTTTTATCTAATTTTCGAGAAATGTTAGCACGATAGTTAGAAAAAACATAAGACACGGATCGAATAACGAGCTTCTATTAACTGCCGGATGAAAAAGTCACCAGTTATCTGAGAAAGCGACTCCATGACGTCGGCGAAAGTCGTCGCTTTTATATCGCATCTGCAAAAGTAACTTTTGTGGTGTAAACAAAGGATGAACATGTCACCAGATCATCACGCAATTGATATAAAAGGTGGAGACACCTGATACTGCGGGCAATTGTTATCATGATGGGCGGTTGTCATAGAGAAGCCCCATATCATAATGAAGGTGCGTTTTTCATAAGAAAGTACGTTTTGTAGTCTGAGAAATAGACTCATGTTGCATACGAGAAGTAACCCTCTCGAGAAACGCTGAATTAATTCTACGATATTTGAGATTTGCTGGAATCTTGGAACTTGTATCTGCTATCGTAGAATTAATTCAGCGTTCTTCGAGCATTGCACGATAAACAGTTGTAGCATTGATAAAAATAGCATTAAAATTTTACATAAAGATCCTATAGCATATAATAAAAAGTTTAAAGAAAGTGTGGAAATTTTTAAGATTCAGAACAGCATTAATAAATATCCAGGCGTTAAGATAAATGGAAATTGGTTAAAAATATTATAAAACATATTATAAGAATTAATATACACTAAAATCATCATTCATAGTTACGAAAATCCAACTTTGCATCAGTTAATTTCGGACACGAAAGAATATGCTAATGAGCACGACAGTTTAAGTGCCGTGAAGCAACAGTCTGATTTTAGTCGAAGTTTTGGGTGTACTATAGATTACCACCTATGGAATTTTAGGACTTTGATTATATATTTGAACTCAGGGGACCGAGACGAGTTCAACGTTATTCTAGTTTTGGACCGGAGACGAAAAATAGAAAAAGTTATCATACTTTTTAAGTTACCATACTTTTTTAATGTTCACATGAAGACGGCACCATAGTTGCTAGTACTGCCATCTTGCGGTAAAGTCTGCAAACTATGACGTCGGACTACGGTCATCTCCAGTAGAGATAACACGCGATACGAGAGCGGAGAGAGCGACGCGACTTCCGATCATCGCGCGATCGCCATTTCGGTTAATGTTACTTATGGCAGCGAACAAGGCGGCCGTTCCCACTGTTCATGCTCCCGACTGACTTCCCGGAGGGGAGCCGCTGGCAGGCCCTCATGTGCTAAATGTCACTAGTTATTGATTCACGGTAGTTCTTGAACAAATTAAAAAAGGAGGTAACGTCTACTAATGGCAATTTTAACGACAAGCGACGCGACTCCCGATTGCGATAGCGAGGCCGACTTAGCGGAGAGAGCGACGCGACTCTTTATCAATCGCGCGATCGTTGGAAAAAAGTATGATAACTTTATTATTTTTCGTCTCCGGTCCAAAAGTAGGGTATCGTCGAACTCGTCTCGGTCTCCAGCGTTCAGATATATATTTAAAAACCCGAAATTCCATAGGAGGTAATCTATAGTATCTCCGAAGTTTTAAAATTAAAAAATTTTTAAAAACCAACGTTCTTAACAAGGGTGTCGCCAGCCAATGGGCCAAGGGGGGCAAGATGAAATAAACTGATAAAAAATATGAATTGTATGTAGGTAAAATAAAAACGATTCATAAATTTTAAGAAGCTTAAGAAGATTATTTTAATTAAAACATAATCTTCTTGGGTTTTTCGCGCAAAAATTATAAATCGGACAATAAATGACAGCTATTTAAATAATTTTTTTCGCATGTCTAGGGAGGGGCAACTGCCCCTCTGCCCCCCATCTCTGGCGACGCCCTTGGTTCTTAACATTAGTAGTAAAGTGCCATTGCCTGAAACACTGGTTGTAAAGTGTCATCGTCTTAATATTTAGTTGACTGAAAAGGGGCATACACAAAACGTAATGCTTGTCTCAACTAACTAACAGAAAGAAGAAAAGCCAAGTGATCGTCGTAAGCACTATATTGTATTCATAGTCAACAAGAATCAAGCGCGACACGGTTTCAAGTCATTAATTAATTGGAAATGTTGAGTCAAATTAGCCTAGAATCGATTAATTTTATGAAAGAAAACCTTTCAAACAGCCGTAGCCCCTAATTGCACACATGCCGGGCTGTGATTGGCTCACGTATTTAAGTGACTCGTACAACACAGATTCATATAACACGGAACGTATCTACCGTGTTATAGAAGGGACTACTGTACTTAATACATTTTAAAAATAATTAATTATGTCCTGGGATTTCTCGGAATTCCGGGATATAATTAATTATTAAATGCCGTCTTTTTCTTGTCCGGGATTCCGGGAAATCCTGGGACAAGAATAAGACCGAGAAATAAGAAACCCCACTCGTACGTTAGGGAAACTTATTATAAATATAATAAGTTTCCCTAATAATAATGATTAATATTACTTAAAATATAGTCATAGTCATGTACGATTATATAATAATTGTCAGTTTAATTCTTTCATCGTAATAACATAAAACACTATACACAGAAAAGAAACTCTGGTAAATAGGAAAACAGAATATTTGACATGTTTAACATTTTCCTGTAAGCAAATCACACTTTTGGGATATGCCGAATAGGTTTTACTAAGGATCAGATAGACAAAAGTGTACTATGTGTACATATATGAACACGTATGAAATAAATAATTAGTTAAATTACTCACCTTCCAGCAGCCCTAATAAATAGGCTTCAAGAACAGGTTTAGTCGAATACTTTTTAGGTCGAAAAATCCGTTAGCCAGAAACATTTTTCGGATTGGAGATAGCCCAATAAAATGCTGGTGACTTTTGCAATATTTTTATTAATAACTTGAATTACGTAGAAAATTTCTTAATTTTGGTATATTTTCTATTTATTCATTAAAATTAACGTTTAAAAATTGAACCTAGGCTTTTGATTGACCGCAAAATTTCCACCATTATTGAATAAAGTAATGCAGGAAAACGAAGATCTGCCAAAGGGTAGTGCATCTGGGAAGGCTTTTTTACGTTATTTAAGTGTCAAGAGCGCCAAAAATGCCCATAAAACTCCACGAGAAGTCTGTTACTCAGGCCAAACCCGCTACTACCTACCTGTATTTAGCAGTATTAGTCACTCACTCATTAATTTTCTGGGGTATAATTTATTTAATGTAAAAATAAATAAATATTATATTTTTAATGCGAAGTTTAACAAAATTTAATATAACATTACATATGATATACTTATTACTCCCTTTAGTATTTAAAAACAGAAACAGCAGTAGCGTGGCACACCAGAATAAAAGAGTCGAGCAGTGCCAAACTTTGTTTTCAGTCTTCTTTCAGGTGGTAGATAATTTTATTTTTCTGCACAGAAAATTTCTAGCTTATCCCTAACATAAATTGATTTTAAAACCTAAACAAACTTAAAATTGCTGAATAAAAATAAAAAATTTGCACCCCGACCTTACCGCCTCTAGTGGCCAGAAAATGAACTACATTA
>NW_027122362.1:0-23613 GCF_030686945.1 Centruroides vittatus | reverse complement strand
AATGAAAAGACAGTCGCCTCCAAAAAATAATTTTTAGTGGATCACCATTTTTTCCTTACATTGTTCAAGAATAAAAACTTTTGGACGACCCGACCTTCCTTTTTAGGCTTCACGGCCGCCCAGGAAACAATTCTATAAAACACAGGAAAAAGTCCAATTAAAATTATAAAAATTTCACAAATATTGGAATTGGTGACCTTACGACGTCTTGAGTTGCATCCATGACTTCCAGTCGGGATTTTCGGACCTTATATCCACTTGTAAATTTGCGCTGTAAAATGTAGATTATCTTGTCCTCCCTCTGGCGGCGAATTATTATTAAATTTTTTAGTTTTAAAATTTTTCGCTGGATGAAATTATTTTTTATGAAATGAAAAGACAGTCGCCTCCAAAAAATAATTTTTAGTGGATCACCATTTTTTCCTTACATTGTTCAAGAATAAAAACTTTTGGACGACCCGACCTTTCTTTTTAGGCTTCACGGCCGCCCAGGAAACAATTCTATAAAACACAGGAAAAAGTCCAATTAAAATTATAAAAATTTCACAAATATTGGAATTGGTGACCTTACGACGTCTTGAGTTGCATCCATGACTTCCAGTCGGGATTTTCGGACCTTATATCCACTTGTAAATTTGCGCTGTAAAATGTAGATTATCTTGTCCTCCCTCTGGCGGCGAATTATTATTAAATTTTTTAGTTTTAAAATTTTTCGCTGGATGAAATTATTTTTTATGAAATGAAAAGACAGTCGCCTCCAAAAAATAATTTTTAGTGGATCACCATTTTTTCCTTACATTGTTCAAGAATAAAAACTTTTGGACGACCCGACCTTCCTTTTTAGGCTTCACGGCCGCCCAGGAAACAATTCTATAAAACACAGGAAAAAGTCCAATTAAAATTATAAAAATTTCACAAATATTGGAATTGGTGACCTTACGACGTCTTGAGTTGCATCCATGACTTCCAGTCGGGATTTTCGGACCTTATATCCACTTGTAAATTTGCGCTGTAAAATGTAGATTATCTTGTCCTCCCTCTGGCGGCGAATTATTATTAAATTTTTTAGTTTTAAAATTTTTCGCTGGATGAAATTATTTTTTGGATGGCGACTGTCTTTTCATCAAAAAAATAATTTCATCCAGCGAAAAATTTTAAAACTAAAAAATTTAATAATAATTCGCCG
The DNA here is from genome assembly GCF_030686945.1 of Centruroides vittatus. Lineage (NCBI taxonomy): Eukaryota > Metazoa > Arthropoda > Arachnida > Scorpiones > Buthidae > Centruroides > Centruroides vittatus. Next base: position 22,427 of record NW_027122362.1, on the reverse strand, counting down.
CCAGAGGGAGGACAAGATAATCTACATTTTACAGCGCAAATTTACAAGTGGATATAAGGTCCGAAAATCCCGACTGGAAGTCATGGATGCAACTCAAGACGTCGTAAGGTCACCAATTCCAATATTTGTGAAATTTTTATAATTTTAATTGGACTTTTTCCTGTGTTTTATAGAATTGTTTCCTGGGCGGCCGTGAAGCCTAAAAAGAAAGGTCGGGTCGTCCAAAAGTTTTTATTCTTGAACAATGTAAGGAAAAAATGGTGATCCACTAAAAATTATTTTTTGGAGGCGACTGTCTTTTCATTTCATAAAAAATAATTTCATCCAGCGAAAAAAAATTTTAAAACTAAAAAATTTAATAATAATTCGCCGCCAGAGGGAGGACAAGATAATCTACATTTTACAGCGCAAATTTACAAGTGGATATAAGGTCCGAAAATCCCGACTGGAAGTCATGGATGCAACTCAAGACGTCGTAAGGTCACCAATTCCAATATTTGTGAAATTTTTATAATTTTAATTGGACTTTTTCCTGTGTTTTATAGAATTGTTTCCTGGGCGGCCGTGAAGCCTAAAAAGAAAGGTCGGGTCGTCCAAAAGTTTTTATTCTTGAACAATGTAAGGAAAAAATGGTGATCCACTAAAAATTATTTTTTGGAGGCGACTGTCTTTTCATTTCATAAAAAATAATTTCATCCAGCGAAAAATTTTAAAACTAAAAAATTTAATAATAATTCGCCGCCAGAGGGAGGACAAGATAATCTACATTTTACAGCGCAAATTTACAAGTGGATATAAGGTCCGAAAATCCCGACTGGAAGTCATGGATGCAACTCAAGACGTCGTAAGGTCACCAATTCCAATATTTGTGAAATTTTTATAATTTTAATTGGACTTTTTCCTGTGTTTTATAGAATTGTTTCCTGGGCGGCCGTGAAGCCTAAAAAGAAAGGTCGGGTCGTCCAAAAGTTTTTATTCTTGAACAATGTAAGGAAAAAATGGTGATCCACTAAAAATTATTTTTTGGAGGCGACTGTCTTTTCATTTCTTAGAAAATTATATAATTATTGATGTTAATTTCTTAATTGTAACAGGAGTAAATTAATGTTATAACAGATTATTATTAAATGGAAATAGTGTTATGATAGAATTTTGATAGACTATCACAATTAGAATATAATTATATTGTGGATACAATGTATTCAGAGGGATATTGAGCACTCGAGGTAATATACATAATGTATGTACAGTAGTAATGTATATGTTTTAACATATGGTACTGATGTAATATTTTCAATATTGATATTAGCTTATCTTTAAACAATTTTTAAGTTATTGTCTATTTTCCACCTCTGCTTTGTCGTGACGGTCTGGATTTCACAGCACTCCAGATTGTTGCAATACCTTTAAAGATGTGTTATCATATTCCCTAGTACCTATGGTTGCCAGGTACGTTGGGATAAAATCCGAGACAAACGGTTTCTTCCCGAAAGATACTGGGACCCTTCAATTCCGAGACATGCAGGATGTGTGTGTTTATCCTGCCAGTGACAGAAATGCATTTAAAATGCAGATAAAAAAAAAGAATACTCCATTGTAGAACCAGTTTTAAAGTCCTCCTGTTTCTAGATGACAGAAAAAATCCGGGACATCTGGCAACCTACTGGTACATAATAATTTTTTTTATAATTTGTGTTATACATATTTATATGTATAATATTCGCCTATAGTCAACTACGTTTGAACAGTGGACAAAATAAAATTTAAAATAATAGAAATTTATACTAGTTGTAGTAAGAGTGGCATTTGACTGCATATTAAAATATATAATTTAGAATTTTAATTTTTAATAATAAGAACAATACAATTGTTTACAACAATCTGTCTTTCTGATTATTACATCGTAGAGATGCAGATGAATTAAGGATGATCATTTGAGGAAATAATCCCCGATATCCATCGTCAATATTTAAGTTTCAATTGATGGCTTTTTTAGAACGATATAATTCACATTCAGAAAATGAGGTTTCCATAGATCCCGGTAAGAAAAATATTTTCGAATTCTAATAATTGCATAAATTAGGGAAAAAAACCTATCAAAATGATAGTCATTAATCACATTCTTATATAATTAATAGCGGAGATATTCAATAAAGCTGAGAGTAATTTATAAATTCTTTTAATTCATAAATTAAATCAAAATTTTAGTATATTAAATTTGAATTTTAATTTTAATTGTTTTTCTAAAAGAAGCCGACGATTTATCTTAATAAACCATCGTTGACAATCATCGTCAGTAATAAAACTGAAAATTAAACACCGTTCGAGAGGATCCGTTTTGATATTTATTGTCCTGAACATAATAGATTGAGTGTTTAGTTGACGTGAGATTCTAACACGTTAAGGTTACCTAACTGTTCAAAATTGCGCATTAGCGTCGACTAGCATGGACGAAAGGTGAGGATTATCTCCATCCGTACGCCTTCGATACCGGTAATAAATTAGTGGATAATCTAGATAGAATTCGAACCCGTATTTCCAGAGCATGCCTAACAACCAGTAAAAATAGATAAAATCAGTGAACTCTTGGGGTTTGTCTTGAGTTTGCGCGTGGCAACAGATTGCCGCGTAAAGTTTTGAGTTTTCTTTACGTGTTCTTAATAATGGCCAGTTTTCCATAGAAAGTTCTCTGGGATGGCACTCCTTTGATAGACATCTTTTCTCTTCAAACCAAACTATTTTAAGCATGCTTATTTTCAAAACGTCTCGTCTACTCGGCAAATAAAAAAAAATTATTGTATCACAACTCTATTTATTACAGAAATAACTCGTATTCTAATTCTTGAGACCGATAACAGGTTTTCTTTCCATTATCATTTTCATTGTCTTAAGCAACATTACAAAATAATTAAGTTACTATGGACAAAGGATGATTTGAAATTAAAAATGGAGACAAAGGGCGCTTAGAGAGCAAAGCAAAATGGCGAGGAGTTTGATCATAGAAAACATTGGGCTGCAATTTTCAAACTGCAGACCTATAAATTCCCACTGGCGTCCGTCTGGTATGGCTGTCTGTCCTTCCTTAATTTCAAGAACGGAGTTGGACAGATGAAGAACGAGACCCGATATGGAAAACTTTGGGGCAGGAGGTTACGATTAACTGTGTACGAATTTCTGATTAGGACCGGAAATGACCTTATTTGAATTCAAAAAATTTCTCCAGAACGGAGTTAAATAATGACCGGCATGACTCCCTTATTAACAGGAAAAGTATGATGTACAGGGACAAGACACTATTATATTCGAGAGCATTGTGACGATATCACAATAAATAATCGTTCGTTTATATTGTATTTTATAATGGAAGATTGCTCTAAAGTTTATGAGAAAGTTGTATACATTTTTGTGAATTTGAAATAGAAATTGCTAAATGAGGGGGAAGCCATTTCATTTTGCTACATAACGTTTACATAACATTTTAATTAAAATGACAGAGGTATTTTTACAACGAAGGGATTGAAGATGACTTAGTTTCTTCTAGGTTTTTTAAAATAACATTTTAGTTTATAACGTTTTAAAATTGCGTTTATTCTAAATTTGTGTGTATGTGTTGTGTATAATTACATATTTTTTGTAATGACGTGTTTATAGAACAATAAGATTATCAAAAAGAGAATAGTTGTTTGCGTTTCCAGATTACAGATTTAGAATAAAACATAATTTTACTGAAATCTCTCAAAAATAAATAATTATATCATTAAATAAATAAATTTATATAAATGATACAAAGATCGGTTGATAAATCAGATCTTCCTTTTCATAAAATTACTTTGAATTGAAAATAGAATATTGTGATCAGTTTTAAAAGAAATGAAAATTATTTATTTAATTAAACATATTCATTTTTCGACACAATCGCCATTTAGAGTGGCGCCCTTTCCCTAACGTTTAATCCATTTTTGTATTCGGTATAGTAGCAGATTACCCAATAGTCAAGCGCCAGTCTTCTCGAGGAGCCTCAAAAATTACATAGTAAAAAGATAATATATTTCTAAAAATTTAATGAGCATTTAAAAAGTGTATATTTCGCAGCACGGCAAGAACGGCGACATGACTCATAAATTGACAATTTTAATCTCTTTTTAATATGAAACACACTTTTACAATGAGGACCTTATAAGAGAATTGCGCCCAGGGCCTCAAAGGAACATAATCCGCTACTGATTCGGTAGAGGTAAAAACTTTAAAATCCTTTATGATCTATTCCCGTGGTGCAGTTGAATTTCGGCCTTTGATTAATACACGTTGACTTTTCGACACCACATTTAATTTGGGAATAATGGGAAGTCAGACAGTGCTAGATCTGGGCTGTAAGAAGGATGTGGACTAATCTGTAATTTTGATTTCTTACGCATTTTCGTTGTTTCCTTGCTTGAACGCGGTCTTTACGTTATCACGTTACAAGAAAAAGACTGTTGTTTATATTCATACACTCATCGTCGTGAAGGGTCTGCAATGCTTCCAATGCTAAAATTTAGTCATCGATCGCTATTTTGAACGGAATGGGAAGACGAGTTCGTGTTTAAGCTTGATTGTCACGTAGATACTCAGCAAAACAAACTGAAACTGCGCATTCAGCCTACGTACGTAATAAATATGGTGAATCTCGCAGCGGTCGCCAATACAAGAAATCTGAATTTGAAATTTCTTGGATTGACATTTTAAATACTAACATTGCTCCTTCTACAGCATTAAAACGGGTATTTGAATTGTAGGCAATAGGAAAACTATCAGAGAGATACTGTCATAAGCTCATAACTACTAAAATCCTTAAAAACAACTGTGGAAATCATTTGTTAATAATAAATTATATCAAATGATGTTAATTAATGTTAGTTGATAGGAATGATTTTGAATGGCAAGTCATCAGCAATTATTTAATTTATGTAAGAAAATTTTAAATAGTGGAAATTATATGAATTCTAATGTAAATTCTAAATGGGCTACATATTCCAATTAGCATTAACATTAAGCCCAGTGGTGATATTCGAAATAGTTAACAAAGGGTTCGCTAGCAGAAAATTTTTCCCTGACAATCACCGACAAACGAAACGGAAGTTTTGGCTAGAAATAAATACAATACCTTTTCTTGCGATACTGTATATCTAATAATCAGTGGCGTATTTGGAACGTAACGAGCCCTGGGCGAAGACCAGGTGAAAATAGTATATTAGTGCTGTCGACCTTTTTTTTCACCCCGAATGGCACTGCTGATAATAGACAGATGTCATCATCTCTCGAAATACAATATCCTTTTTATTTCGCTGTCCATAGCCCGACACGTCTTTCACAGCCATCTTGTATTATTCGCGCGCGGTGGGATTGTGGGATCTCTCTTATGACTTCTTCTTCATCATCTTCTTCAATTTAATTTGATATGGAGATTATAGTCTTTGCGGCTCTTTATCCGACCGACGATCTCTCTTATGACTGGATCTAGTTTCAAGAACTCTCTTGAATCGATCGCGATTAAATCTTGTTTCGGTCGAGAGAGATCGCACCAAGACATAGTCCCGACCTTGCTCACAATCTAGATTGAAATACTCGGTGCGAACGGGGTATAAGGCTCTAGTTTAGTAGTATTACAGAGTATAATACGTATATTTTAATATATTAAAAAAAAAAAAAACAAAAAACAAAAACCACTGAGAAATGTTCCGTGTGTTTAACAAGGTTCGGAAAACTCAAAATTTTAACAACGGGTTCGGCCGAACCTGTGCGAACCCGCTGAATATCACCACTGATTAAGACTATGTGGTTAGTGACATCAACTGATATCAATATTGATGTCATTTGGTCATTTGAAACTATCTGAAAAACTATTTTAGAAATGATAGACCTATCATTGAAAATGATGATATTGTGAGGTTAACCGAGGGTAGGAGATGGAGGATGATTCCTATCTTCTCTACCTCTTAACGGCACAAGACCTTGAGGTCCGACCTCGGTTGTCGAAAGGATGATTAAGGCTCGAGCGGTCAATGATTAGTTACGGATTTGGGATCGTAAGATCCCGTTTACGTCAGGAACTGACACCAATCTATCAAACTTCTCGCGGATAGATACGCGTTTTTCGGAAGCATAAGATGCCGATGATGAGTAATGAGGGTAATGGAGGAAGAAACGCACACTCTTCTAATATTAAACAAAATACCCGTTTATTTTGTGATTAAAGGGGAATACATCAATTAACGTATTTGGAAGTATTTATATCATCGAATCGAATTATTAAACCGCGTCTCGAGTGAACGGAGAGAGAGAGTTTACAAAACATCGCGAGCAGGATAAATACCTTAGTGATCCTGAGATTTGCACAAAGTCCGAGGAACGAGAGTTCGCTTGAAAATAAGAGTCAATGGACTGTAGATAGATGAAATGGACGGCTTCAACGGCGGGAGATGATAATCCACGGCACACACACACTTGACAGTTGTCGAAACTCTTTCTCTCCCTCTCTCTCTGCGTCATCTTCGTTCGTTTTTCCTTTTATTTCGGGATCTTGGGTTCGAGATTTTGTGAAGTACGTCAAGGGTGGAAGTCCCTTTTGACCAATGGTGAATTACATGATATAATTATTTTTCAACAGTTAACTCATCTTCTACAAGGAAGTATTACCGTGGGAACGATAGTTTATGATTAATTTTTACGAGAAAATTTGTCGGTGTTTTTTCCGTTTTTTGTTTCTGTGTTTGATTTAACCCTAACTGTCGAAAAGGCGGTTGGCAAATAAAATTATAAAATTCGTTATGCTTATATTCGAACCTTCACATCACCCGCGGAACCTTTCAAAAATCAAGCTTACTCTTGACGAGCAAGCTGGATTTTTATGAAACGAGATGAGTTATTACGAAGATGTTCGCGCGCCTTCTCTATTACCTCGTCTCTTTTTATATATATATGTAACCGCGTTACAGTATTATTTCCCGTTGTGTCGGAAGTTGTTGACACGTCGCGATAACGTTGTTGACAATTCGTTGTTAATTACTCTCTCTCTCTCTCTTTTTCTCTTTATTTAATAACTCTTTTTGACATGTTTAGTGACGCGCTTAGCGTGATATTTGTTTGTAAGAAATTACGATTTAAAGCGGTAAAATATAGTTTATTATTATGCAAAAATTTTCAAAATTAAACAAGGTGTTTGAATAGGTATACAATATATCTATAAGTATAAAATGGGTATATATGATTAACAATATTGAAGGTTTTGAATTAATATAAAAAGATGGTGTTTATTGAGTTGAAGAGGGCCGTCTGGATGGTGGAGTGTTTTCGTTTCTTCTACTGCCTCATGGAAAGTTCCAATGCAGTCCCCTTTTGATAATTTCCTAGGTTGAGTAGATAAGTTTGCTATTCGAACTGGGACTCGACCGTCCCTTGTCGTTTTAACTACAGAATCGACTCCCACTACATCTTCTCGATTGTTTATTTCTGTTTCTATAATTCCTATTTCACCCTTCCGTTTTGTTCCGGAGATCCTTGCTATGACAAAAATCTCTGATCTGGGAGGAATATTACAATCTGTCAATAATATTACTTGTCGGATTAGTCCCTCTTTGATGAGGTTCGTTGAGACGAGAGGTGTTGTTTTCTCATTTTGTGTGGGTGATGTAGAAACAACTTGGATTGGTTTACCTCTGCGATTTCGTTTTTCGCGTTTCCGGTTTGGCGTTATCCTTTCTACTCCTGCCTTCCGGAAATCGATTTCCTCTCCTCCTCGAAATAATAGTTTTTTTCCGTGCCAAATCTATAGTGAGGCCTTGAGCTTTGATTATGTCTCGTCCCAACAGGCCATCGAACGGATAAGGTATTTGATCTTCTACCACGTAACATAAGTACGAAAAATGCAAGGGTCCTATTAAGAAGCGGAATTCCATGGCTCCATATGTTCTGATTCCGTGTCCTGTGACGCTTTGAAATAATACCTTTCTTTCCCTCTGTTCGAATTTGTGTTTAGTCGCTCGTTGAGCGAAGGATCGAGATAAAAGGGTTACCGTGGAACCTGTATCTATGGCCAGTCGAGCCGGGTAGTCATTGATAGAACAACATAAGCTAGGTTCAAAGTTTTTGGCCACTATTCCTACTCCTACTCGAGGTTTACATTCTCTGTGCCTACCGTTGCTGTTTGTAGTTTGTAAATTCGTCCGGGAGGAGAATGAGGAACCTTGTCCAACATTCCTGCAGTTTCCGCCATTTCTTCGCCAGCTCATTTTGTTAATTCTCCCTTGCGGTAGGGGTCGAGATTGAGATGGAGTCTGTCGTGACTGAAATTGGGTTGTTTGTTCGCTTGAGCTATTGTGGTCTTCCCGTCGGGTTTGTTGCCTTCCGCCTCGCGTACCTCCACCATAAAAATTGGGTCGAACATAACCGCGTCCTTCTGATGGGGATGAGTAATGTTGTCTCCCTCTATTCGCCGATTGTATTCCTCTCCGCCGCCGATTTTCCTCCTTGTATTTTAGTTCATTCAATTGTTTTTGTAAATGCGCTATCGTTGCGGTTAGATTGCTATTTGTGTGTTCCGGATTATTAATCGTTCTAATTATTCCTCGAGGGGTTTCTGTTAATTGGAGCACCGTCTCTTCCCAAATGGCCGCTTTGACTGCATTTTGAAATGTTTCAGGATTTTTAGACATTACGGTACGTTTTATTTTGTCATTAAGACCGTTTACAAATTGGACGAGTAGTCTCTCGTCTCGTTCTTTAGCCTGACATCGCTTGATTATTTCCGTTTCCCGCGCGTCGGCCCCTGTCTGTTCGAGTATCGTTTCTGAAACTAGGCTTTGCAGCCGAACCGCGTATGTTTGTACATCCTCATCGCGTTTTTGTATACATGCATAGAATTTTTGCAGTCTAAGTGCATATGGCTCCTTTTTCAAATCTCCGCGTCATCTGCTGTTTGAACTCATCATACGTGTCGATCGCTCGCATTCGCTCATCTTTCCACGCGAAATCTCTTGCTATGCCTGTCAGTTTTAGCTTCGCAACTCCGAGACATTGCGCTTTTGTCCATCCTGTCAGTTTTGCTATTTCATCTAGCGAGTCAAAGAAGTCCCTTATACGCAACCCTGATGTGTCTCCTGAAAATGTGGGAGTTAGGGGAATCATTCCCGACATTCCGGAGAATGCGCTTCCTCCTGGATTACCGTCTCCAGTTGTCTCCATTCTCGATTCTTAGAAACGCCGGAAAAGATGTATGGGGTGAGATGTCGGAACGAATCGAAACAGATCCCACTTCTGATCGACCAGTGTGAGGTTAACCGAGGGTAGGAGATGGAGGATGATTCCTATCTTCTCTACCTCTTAACGGCACAAGACCTTGAGGTCCGACCTCGGTTGTCGAAAGGATGATTAAGGCTCGAGCGGCTCAATGATTAGTTACGGATTTGGGATCGTAAGATCCCGTTTACGTCAGGAACTGACACCAATCTATCAAACTTCTCAGCGGAATGAAGATAGGCTTTTTTTCGAAGCCATTAAGAAGTGCCGATGATGAGTCAATGAGGAAGTAGTATAGATTCGATGCAAACTGGGGTATAAAATTAAATTAATATAGATTTTAATGTAAATGAATGATACAAACTGGGTTATAAAAATAAAGAGGATTACACTCTGAAGTCAAATTGCAGTTCATTTTATTATTTTAACGTTATTATATTGTAAAAATTATCAAATACGTAATTATGAATTTAATCTGTCAATTTCTCTGAAAAAAGTTCTTTATATTAAACAAAAAAGGAGTTGTAAGTCCTAATGTGGTGTAAAGTCTGACGGGACTTCTAAGTCCCATAATTTAAAAATTGTTATTATACATTTTAATTTTTTATTAACTTATCTGTGAACAAACACCTCTTCTGATGAGAAATTTAAAAAATTTTTACCAAAAAATAATTATTTTTTCTATATACACACTAGCGCCCTCTATTGTACACTTCATTTTGTGAAATAACTATTGTAGAGATTAAAAATCGTCTCCCTCCATTAATAAAATTTAATTTGTTAGAATTTAATGTAAAGTAATGATAAAATCGAATTATTTTTTAAAAATTATACTAGCACCCTCTGTCATAGAGTTTGTACCCTGAACTAAGTTGTGTAAACCTGTTGCTTTTCTTTGTTTGTGTGTTAGTAGAGGCGCTGGATTTGAAAAGCTGGAATTATTTTTTGTCACAAAGTTAGGAAATATCGTAAGTTATTGTGATATATATTTAATCTGTAGATAATATACGATCTAGTATTAGTATTTGTAATAATTTAAAAACATATGATTAGTATTTTTAACAAAACGTGAGGGGTGAACTTTGTTTCTTTGTTCTATTCAAAGGTTTAGAATCTCTAGATAATACATGATTGCTGTTAATTAAAAACATGCGATTGGTTGTTAGGTTTTTTAAAAGTAAATATGATTGGTCAGTATTTTTATATAAATTACTTTTTTAAAAAGAGGGAACTAGTTTTATATTTAAACCAGGATCATGGGGATGTATGGTTTCGTACTTACTTACGGCGACTCTAAAAATTATTCAGCCTCTAAGTGCTTATATAAGAGCTTGGACGCATGTGTTTCTGCAGCTAAAAATTTCTCGTTCGATGTTCCTGATAATTTTCCATTTATCCTTCGTTATTTTAAAGTCAAAGATATTTGGAAAGGACAAGGAAAATATGGTTTTATAATTGTCGATGAGGATGGGGAAATTAATGAGGTATGTAATGGATTATATGGTTCGTTTGAACGGTGTGCAGAAGACATGAGAGAAATATGTTTAGAAAATGATAAGAAAACTTTACTGATGTTTAAAGAGATAAGTCCAGGAATGAAATATTATAAATTTTCTAAATTCCCCAAGGTTGACAAGGTTGATTAATATGTATTTCAAACATCCTAGTACTTGTGTAATTGTGGGTCCTTCCCAATCGGGAAAAACCACATTAGTAAGAAAAATTATTCACAACAAAATTTATGAAAATTCTCTGAAGAAGATTTTGTGGTGTTACTCTGTATATCTACCGTTTTTTCAAGAAGAAAGCGATATCACATTTATGTATGGGTTACCAGAATCTGTTGAAGGATGGGATTTGATAATAATCGATGATTTGATGCATGAGTTGTCTCCAAAAACAGCATTTTTGTTTACAACAGAATCTCATCATTGTAATGTAAGTGTGATTTTAATAATGCAAAATTTGTTTCCGAAAAATAAGATTATGAGAGATATAAGTTTAAATACTCATTACTTGATTTTATTTAAAAATAATCGTGATGAAAGTCAGGTGAATTGCTTGGGTCGTCAGGCTTTTGCAGGAAAATTTAATTTTTTCATGGATGCATATAAAAAAGCAACAGAAAAGGAATTTGGTTATTTGTTATTGGATTTTCATCCTACAACGGATAAGAAATTTTCTGTGAGAGATTCCTGTTTTCCTGACAAACAAGGTATTTTCTGGATATACTTGCCTATAAAATGAAGAACGTAAAGAAAAATTATCATATGCTGGCTTTTTTAGCGAAGACTACTCCTTCTCAACGAAAAGCAATATTGAAAGAAGCTACTCCAAATCAGATTAAAGTTTTGTGCGAAATATGTGATAATTTGCGGAGAGGAAATATACCTGCTGATGTTCGTAAATTAGGAAAATATAAAAAAATTATCAGGAAATTAAGTGAAAAACACATTCCTTTAAATACCAAGAAAAAAATTTTGGTTAATCAATCCGGTGGATTCCTTCCTCTTCTACTGGCTCCATTATTGTCTATGGCAGGAGGATTAATTGGTAAAGTAATAGGAAAAAGAATTTAATGGCGAAGCAGATGGCCCTAGTTCCTCCCGAATTACTGATGAGTTATCAAAAGCCTGAAATAAGAATTGGTTCTAATATCGAGGAATTACTTGAGAGTACAAATTTACCTGATGACAGTAAAGTCAAGCTATTAAGTCAATTGATTTCGAGATATCAGAAAACCGTTCACACTCCTAAAGAACCTGTTAGAGTATCTGTTGTGTCTAACCAAACAGAAGAAACAGAATCTCGACTAAAAGAAAAAGCTGATCACGACGATGGATTTATTAAACAAATAACTTTATCAGTACCTCAATTATATCAAAAATATATACCACATTTAATTGCTAAGCTTGATCGAAATCATTATGGATGGAATTCTAAAGGTGAATTAACAATTGAAGGGAAACCCATTATCGGAAGTCATATGGTAGACCTCGTTTCGTATGTTATGCGAAATAGGAAAACGGTATCACCTCCTGTTGGTTTTAACGAATTTTGGACTATTTTAAAGAAAATAAACCTTCCACAAGAGTGGATTGGAAACAAAGGTTTGACAACATTACCTGAAAAAATACAATATCAACCGAAATCACTGGAAACTCCAGAAGAAATTTTCTCTCCATCGCTATTTCATCAACCGAAAAAATCTAAGAGGAAGAGGAAGAAAAATTTTGAATGGAAAAACTTTTGAAATCGATATACTATAATCCGAAATCTCCAGCATCTTTTGGTGGTGTGAGTAAATTAGTTAAAGAATCGAATTTACCGCGATCTGATGTTAAAAAATGGTTGTCTTCTCAATTAACTTATACACTTCATAAACCTGTACGAATTAAATATTCGCGAAGAAAAACTAAAAGTTTTTATCCTAACGACTTATGGCAAGCTGATTTAATTGTATTAAAACAATTTTCTAGATTTAATAATGGAATAAAATATTTACTAACTGTAATCGATGTATTTACTAAGTATTGCTATGTCGTAGCTATAAAAGATAAAAAACCTCAGTCAGTTTTTAATGCTTTTCAAACCATTTTTAAAAAAAGAAACGTTCCGAAAAATTTACAAACTGATAAAGGAAAAGAATTTTATAATAGATTAGTAAAAAATCTTTTTAAAAAATTTAAAATTAATCATTATTCAACTCATTCAGATACAAAAGCAGCAGTTGTGGAAAGATTAAATAAAACTTTGCGGAATAAAATATATAGATTATTTACTTATCGTAATTCTTATAAATATATCGATAAATTATCAGATATTGTGAAAAGTTATAATAATAGTTTTCATAGAAGTATTGGCATGTCTCCATCGGAAGTTACCCCCCTACATCATAGCATGATTTTCGAAAAGTTGTATGGTATAAAAGGAGGAAATACGTTTAAATTTAATATTGGTGAGTTTGTTCGAATTTCGAAAATACGTAAAACATTTAGTCGAGGATACCTACCCGGTTGGACTAAGGAAATATTTATTATTCATGATCGTTTTCCATCTCATCCTCCAACATATATATTAAAGGATTTAAATAACGAGATTTTGGAAGGACGATTTTATACAGAAGAATTACAGAAGGTAACAAAATGATGCAATCAGACTTTTTTGTGACTCTGACAAGCAATGCCAGCATGAAGTTATTCCCTGAAAATAACCAATCTCATTTCACCGTGAAAATGAGTCCGCCTATTGATTTACATGGAAAATGGGTGGTTGGTTTGACAGAAGTTATTATTCCTAGAAATTGGTTTAATATATCTAATCATAATAATGATTATACTATTACTAGACATAAGATTAGGAGAGAAAAAATAGAAGATAAAACATATGTGATTCCATTAACTACAGCTAAAGAAAATGAAGGAGAGACTCTTTTCGATTGGATAAACAAGAATATAGTTTCATTAACAGGGTCTAACACGGCAGAATTCGTTTTAGACAAGAATTATAAAGACATAAAAATAAATTTGAAAGAAGGATTTGAGCTGCATATTACGAAAAAAAATGCTCACAAATTACTTTATTTATTAAATTTTCCGCTGAAAGAAATTATATTTAAACAAGGCACTTCAAATTTAATATTGCGAGCGGAGTCAGGGGAATATATATCAAATTCTAAATTTTATAAAGATCAATTTATACTTTTAATAGAAAGAAATAAAAAAGTTGTCGAGGAAATTGATGTAGAGGAAAAAATTTTTATTCCTATTGGACTTTATTCATCTGCAGAAAAATTTTTAGGGATTTTTAAATATACTAAATTAGCATTACTACCTAATAACAAAATCATTTTAAAAGTTCCTAAAAATATAACGATTGAATTTGGAAACGAATTAAAAGATTTGTTAGGGTTTAAAACACACAAATTTTCTGAGGGTGAATATGTGAGCGACTATCCAATCGAATTGTCTGCAGGAATTTCAGAAATTTTTATTTATTCAAATATTGTTGCTTCTCATCGTGTTGGAGATATATCTGCTCCTCTTTTAAGGGTTATACCTGTGATGGGGGAGAAGACCGATCAAATAGTTAGAGTTTACCAGTCCCCTCTATACTTTCCATTAACCCGTAATTATATTGATACAATTGAAATTGAGCTGCGAACTGCTAACGGGAAAGAAATCATCTTTTTTGGGGGAAAAACATTATTAGTTTTATCTTTTAAACAGATATAAATATCGTTATATTTTATTTATTAACGTTAGTTCGTCTTTGAGAAGTAGAAAATGAAGCTCGATCCTAAGGATTGTATAAATTATTACTGCAATCAGGCAGGAGGAACGATATGGAAACACGATTTTCCTTTTACACAACAATTTGGAAGAGGGAATTATTTCGCTGGACCGCAAATACAGAGGGGATATGGATTTTTCACGAATCTGTTTCGAAAATCTATTCCCCTAATTTCTAAAGTGGGGAAGTATCTGGGTAGCAAGGCTTTAAAATTTGCATCAAATGTAGGATCGGATGTAATTGGAGGGAAGTCGTTTAAAGAATCTACAAAGTCTCGTTTTAAAGATGTGGGATCTGAAATTAAGCAAGATATACTTAAAAAAGTCCAGACAGGATCAGGTATAAAAAGAAAACGAGGAAAAAGATTAATTCAGTCACAAAAGAAGAAGAAGAAGCGAAAACTTAACGATATTTTTGCTGATTAGAAATGGATCCTCATTCGTGTGGTTGTCTCAAATCAGAATTGGACCTATTTAATACTGTTTCGACTCAACTAGCAATTGAGAATACTTACGAAGTTATTGCTCATCCAGTAGCCACCATATCGGATAGCAGAGCACCTATTGAGTTTCTGATATCAGGATCGGGTGAGCATTATATGGATCTACATTCAATTTATTTATGCATTCAAGCAAAAATTCTAAAGAAGGATGGATCGAATCTAAGTTCTGAAGACAAAGTCACACCTGTTAATTATTTTTTAAATAGTATGTTTTCACAGTGTACGATGTTTTTAAATGATAAACAGATTAGCGCTCATGTTAATTACCCATATAAAAGTATATTAGAAGCCTTACTATTTAATTCGAAAGAAATGCAAGAAACTTTTTTAACAACCGCATTATTTTTTAAAGATACTGCAGGACAAATGGATTCGATAAATCCCTTAGATGAAAATAACACTAACCATGGATTAGTTAAAAGATTTAACATTAGCAAAGAAAGTAGAATAATAGATTTAATGGGGCGGCTTCATATCGATTTAGCAAATCAGCCAAAGCTTTTAATAAACAATGTGGACCTGAGGGTGAAATTGGAGAGATCTAAAGAAAATTTTGCACTAATGGCAAATAACGATGAGTATAAAATCATTATTAAAAATGCATCGTTGAAAATTAATAAAGTAGATGTCAGTTCATCAGTTCAAATTGGGATAGAAAAAGCCTTACAAACCGGTATAATAAAAATGCCATTTCGTAGAACTGATGTTAAAGTTTTTACTTTAACGAGTGGAATTCAGTCTACTTCCGTGTTTCTTACCCAGGGGTAGGGGATTTCTCCCTCACCCATCAACTTGACAACCCTGATAAAAACTTCCGCATTCAGGTTGACCTGTGAGAATAGCTAGAGGATTTTCTCATCCAGCTTAATATACTGGTGATTTATGATTTTAGCTTTAGTTTATATGACATCATCAATACAAAAATTGAATTCTTAAATTTTAATATAGACATCTACCAAACTGACTCATACAAAATATGGTTTTTATCCGAAACAACTTTAAAGCATATGATAGGAAGTTGATTAACTCAGCTATGATGTTATATAATTCCTCCATTAATATTTTTTATGATGATTCCACAGGAGAGTGTAATAAAAATTTTAAAATAAATTTTTGATTGAGAACACAGTTTATTTAACAGAAAAATTCTACATTCAATTTTTAATGAATACAAATTACAAAAAAGTTTTTGTATGTAAAGATCATGTTAAAATGATTCCACAGGAGAGTGTAATAAAAATTTTAAAATAAATTTTTGATTGAGAACACAGTTTATTTAACAGAAAAATTCTACATTCAATTTTTAATGAATACAAATTACAAAAAAGTTTTTGTATGTAAAGATCATGTTAAAATGTGAAAATAAAAATTAATGAAAATGTTTGACACACTTTAAATTTTGTGCTGTCTTTAAATACTATAGACTCCAATTAGAATATAACAATTACAGGATGAATTATTACAAAACATGACACATTTTTCTAAATATAAAATATTGTACTCCACATTACCAGGTATAAAATGCATTAAAACAGATCTAATCACCAGTTATAAAATTACTACTAAAATCAAATTAAATAAAAATTCTAAAATGTATTTAAAAATAAAGTATCTGTCTGTGCCGAGTAAAATTCTGATTAAGCAGTATCGTATTACACCATGTGATTACATCTTTTTTAAAAGTGGTAATTTAAATATAGAATACCACGAGTTACAATTCATACCATTAAAAAATAATTTGTAAAATCATGTGTAATAAACATAAAACTAAAACACGCGAATAGATTGTTAGACTACACTCGGTAAGTAAAATGAATACTGGTATCACTAAGCAAAGCTACATTAAATAATAGAGTTTAAATGAGATGATGAATGATGCCATTGACACTTTTGTTCTCATGAAGATACTATGCTGAAATGATTTAATTCCTTGATGTGTTTTTTATGAGGGGGTTCTAGTTCCTCTGTCTTTTTGTAGAAGGAGCTTCATCCTCAGAAGAACTAGACCCCTCATTGTCCGATGATGATGATGATGATGATGATGATGATGATGATGATGATGATGATGATGACGACGACGACGAGGATGATGATGATGATGACGACGAGGATGATGATGACGAGGATGTCGATGGTGGTGATTCTAGAGGAGAGTGTGGGCCCTCCCCGATATTATATAAAGATACAGAGTCCACCTCTTCCAGCTGAGGTGCGATGGCTCTAATTATCCCTCTTTCACTCCTACCCGTTAGAGCCACCCACCTCTGCTGGGCTAAATATCTATCGTGGACCCTGTATGGGATGTAAGCACCCTGCGGCATCACAGCCATGATTAGAGTGGTGCTTTTATTCTTATCATAATTCTTCACTCCTCTAATCATGGCTCTATATGCCGCAGCTGCACTCTCCTCACTCACCTCGACACAACTTTCCTCGTTATTTTCCATGCTATATTTAAAAATATTATATTATACTCTTCAGAAGGTTTTTGTTTTCATCATGTTAGCAGTTAGTATAACAATAGGGGGATTATTAAAAAAGTTCGTAAATTTAGGATAGATAGTTTGTTTTAAGCTTGATGACTGCAACTCTTGAAGGTTAATAACCTAACCAGGAAAACACACAAACACTCCCAATGACCTAGGGTCGATGACACTTCCTCATAGCTATTAAGAAGCGTTACCTTCGAAGACAGATATGTCCTAATTTAGTTTCAACCGTTACCTTCAAAGACGGATGTGCCCTAATTTACTTGCATGCGTCACCTCAAACACGAGTGTAGGCCACTAACAGGGGATAAAAAGGGAGCAATTTTTCCTAAAAACTTCACTCATCGATTCTTCACCTAGTGATTCTTCTACTCGTTATTTCTTCTAGTGCTAAAGAAAAAATGTCGTCGGACGGAGGTACGTAATTCTATTTTAGTAATAATATCACTCATCTTAATTTAAATTATATATTTTTATAAACTAATTCTAGAATTTGACTTTGATTTCGAAAAGAAGACAAGTAAGAAGAGAACTTCAAAAACAAAAACTGGGGAGACTACCGAAAAAAAACAGAGATTTGATTTGGATTTAACTGAGGAGAAAAGTAAGCAACCAAAAATTCCTGACTTTAAAGTTAAAATTAGCGATTCGGAGAGAATTGAGATACAGGAGTTTAAGGCAAATTTTTATGTGTGTCTAAGCAAATCCAGAGGGTCATACCCTCCCAACAAATATAATATCAAGGTGACTGACTTCAAGAAGTATAAACAAGCATTTAACGCCATACAAGAACATTTGGATGAGTACAGTAAAATTTAAAGTTCTAGTTTTAATACTATGTTTTAAGTGTATAACGGTTTTTAGTATATAAAATTTATTAAGAACAACAGTGTTCAATTAATACTAAGTATATAATATTATATTTTAAGTGTATAAAATTTATTCTATGGTAATATGGCTTTCACATTTGCATTAAGAACAACAGTGTTCAATTAATACTATGTTAAGTATATAATATTATATTTTAAGTGTATAAAATTTATTCTATGGTAATATGGCTTTTACATTTGCATTAAGAAAAACAGCGTTCAAAGGTTATGTGAGAAGTTATAGAGCATTTATCTCTAATTATAGCGATCCGAGTATTTTACTTGAAAATATTAGAGGTACTATTTATAGTATTTTAACTAATAATGATTTAATTTCGAGAATGAAATTTTTATTAAATTTAAAGATAAGATTTATAAAATATTTGGAGGATGAGATTATTACTCAAGACATATTTTTCTCCAGTCGGGTAGAACATATTTTATCTCAATATATGATCAATGAAAGGTTAACAAATGCTTTCGACACAATTTTAAACTTCATTGATCAGTTTATTAAAAATGGGTCTGGGTGGATTATTAAAGAAATTATATTTGTGGATATTCATTTAGGAATTTATAAGGCTGAGAATGGGGGGTGTGCAGGGGTCATCCTACCCAAACGTCTATCAAATAAGCATTGTTTGTTGAATATTAAATGTAGTGATAATTACTGTTTTTTATACTGTATAATTGCTAGTTTGTATCCAAATACTAATAACAAAAATTCAATTTATTCGTATAGGAAATTTTTGAAATATTTAAATACAAATACTCTAAAATTTCCAGTAAATATTAAAAATATCCCTTCATTCGAAAAAAATAATTGTTTGAAAATTCAAGTATTCGGATACGAAAAAGAAATAATTTACCCTATTTATATAAGTAAATATCAATTTGAAAAAGAAATTAATTTGTTATTATATAAATCCCATTATTTTCTAATTAGAAACTTTAACAGACTATTGTCTGAAAAATCAGGGATTAGAAAATTCTGTCCCCGCTGTCTAATAGGCTTCCAGAGAAGCCATACCTTAAACGAGCACATAAAATTATGCTCTAATTATAAATATCAAAAAGTTTCTACTCCGACTGGAGAAAAGGCGATTGCTAAATTTAGTAATTATGAAAAGCAATTATATCATCCTGTAGTGATTTTTGCAGATTTTGAATCAATTCTAGAGGAAGTTCACGTAGATGCTGTAAATCTAAATTCTAGTTTTACTAAAACTATTCAGATTCATAAACCTATATGTTATTCTATTGTTATTATTGAAAATGATGATACTTTATTATATTGTAATTTTTATTGTGGTAAAGATCCTATTAAGCATTTTTTATTTGATATTCAGAATCAATTAAATATTTTATTAGATAAAATAAATACTTATGTAGAAATGAATATAGATACTATTCCCGATAATTATGAACATCAGTGTCATATATGTGAGGAGGGGTTTAATAATGATGATATCAGAGTAAGAGACCACGATCACCTGACAGGGAAATTTCGGGGAATGTCCCATAATCACTGCAATTTGAATTATAGATTCAAAAAATTTATTCCCATTATACTACATAATTTTACAGGTTATGACTCTCATCTGATTTTCAAAAATATCCCCCCAAAACTATTTTCGAGAATTCAGATTATTCCTGTAAATTCAGAAAAATTTACAACGTTTACTCTAGATCATTTTAAATTCATTGATAGTTATCAATTTTTAAATTCCTCGCTAGATAGATTAACAGAAAATTTAAAAAATGCAAATTATAATTTTCCTATTTTTAATCAATTTTTCTATAACAACAAAAATAAAAATTTGTTAAAAAGAAAAGGAATTTTTCCCTATTCTTATTTTAAAAACGAGGATATTTTATACGAGAGATGTTTACCCCCAAAAAAATATTTTTATAATGAATTATCTGGAGAAAATATTAGTGATGATGATTACCAGCATGCAAAATTAGTTTGGGAAAAATTTCATTGTAAAAATTTTAAGGATTATTTAAAATTATATCAATATGTTGACACTTTATTATTAGCTGATATATTCCAAAATTTTAGAAAATTAAGTTTAAAGTATTATAATTTAGATCCAGTATATTTCATAACAGCTCCAGACCTAACTTGGAATTGCGGGTTAAAAATGACAAAAATCGAGCTAGAATTATTTCGAGATATTAATATGTATCTTTTTATTGAGGGGGGGATGAGAGGGGGGCTATGTCTCTGCGGAAAACGATTTGCTAAAGCTAATAACCCTCTAATTCCAAAAACCTATGATAAAAATCAACCACATAACTATATCATTTCGATAGATGCTAATAATCTCTATGGATTTGTAATGAGTTCTTATTTACCTGTAAATAATTTCAGATGGTTATCTGAGGATGAGATAAATGCTTTAGACATTCGTAATATCCCCGATAGAAATGATATAGGCTATATTTTAGAAGTTGATTTAAAATATCCCCCAAATATTCACCAGCGTCATAATGACTTACCACTAGCTCCAGAACACCTCATCATTCCTTATGATTTATTATCAAATTATCAAAAATCAATATTAACTAAATTAAATTTAAAATATAATAATAATAATAAGAAATTAATTCCAACTCTTTTTGATAAACAAAATTATGTAATTCATTATAGAAATTTAAAATTTTATTTAGAAGAGGGGTTAATATTAACTAAAATTCATCGAGTGCTCGGATTTAACCAAGAGCCCTGGCTTAAAAAATATGTACTTTTTAATAACAAAAAACGCCAGGAATCAACAAATGATTTCGATAAATCTTTTTTTAAATTAATGAATAACAGCTTTTTTGGGAAGACCTGTCAAAATGTAAGGAAACGCTTAAATTTAAAAACAGCTACAACTGAAAATCAATGTCGGAAATATTTATCCCAGATATCTCTCGAAAATTTCCAAATTATTAATGATAATCTCACAATTTTTAAAATGAAAAAAATTAACTTATGTTTGGATAAACCAATTTATGTAGGGTTTTGTGTATTAGAATTAAGTAAATTGCATATGTATCAAACATTTTATAAAATATTTAAAAATAAATATGGTGAAAATGTAAATTTATTATATACCGATACCGATTCACTAACGCTTCAAATCCATACAGATGACATATATGAGGACTTTAAATCATTTCCAGATATTTTCGATTTTAGCAACTATCCAACTACACACAAACTATTTGATGTAAGGAACAAAAATAAACTAGGATATTTTAAAGATGAGACATCATCTAAACCTATAATAGAATTTTGTTCATTAAAACCAAAAATGTATTCATATATTTTTGATAATCAAAATAAAAAAACAGCTAAAGGAATTAAAAAATCCGTTGTTAAAACCTTTCACCATGAAAAATATAAAGAAGTTTTATTTAATAGTCGACTATTGAGAAATCAGCAGTTTGGAATTAAAAGTAAAAATCATGTTGTGACAACATATCTTCAGAATAAAATATCACTCTCACCATTTTATGATAAAAAATTTATTTCTGATAATGGTATAGATGTGACATCGTTTGGGCATTATAATTTTTATATTTAAATTCTTCCAGATTTTCTGATATCATCATACCCTCAATACGGTTATATATTATTATACAAGAGGAAACGAAATTCAAAAACTTGTTTAATACATGGTGTTTCGAGTAAAACATATCTTTGTTTAAAACAAGCTGTGAATAAAGCTGGATTATTTAAATTACCGGAGAATAAGAAATACTATTGTAAATTTTTTATACTAACTAACCAGATAACAATACAAATGGACTGTAGACTAGATGAAGCATACGGCGGGCCTTACAACCGGCGGGAGATTGATGAATCCACGGCACAGCACACACTTGGACAGTTGTCGAAACTCTTCTCTCCTCTCTCTCTCTGCGTCATCTTCGTGTTCGTTTTTCCTTTTATTTCGGGAATCTGGGGTTCGAGATTTTGGTGAGTACGTCAAGGGTGGCAAGTCCCTT
>NW_027122361.1:0-97996 GCF_030686945.1 Centruroides vittatus | reverse complement strand
GCCGATCAACCGAGGGATACCCGTACCGACATCAAGGCCACTATCCGAAGAACGAAAAGGCTATACATAGTAGCCGATGAGGTCCACTCGAACAAAGTGACAGCCCCGAAGAAAAACAGGGCAGGCGATTCCAGTGCATGAACACCTAACGCCCGTCCAGAAAGAAGGAGAAATACCCGGTTATCAGCTTACACAAGATAAAGGGGCGGAAGGCAACAGAAAAAAGGCGCCTTGTGGACAGGGATATTTAGGAAAAGCTAGTCTGATAAAAGAAGTGCTACTTGCGAATAAAGGGAAGCAATACATTACTATAGTCCTTAATAGTTAGAAAATATGTGAAAAGGTATAGCCCGTCATCCATCAAGTGGCACTGCTCCTGAGGCTTAGACAAGTATAAGAAGTGCTCAGAATGGATAAGGGAATAATATACCTGTACTAGAGTGAAGCGACGAGTGTAGATGGCAAGCAAACATTCACCGAAGTGGCTGCGGGAATACCAAGCATGCCAAGAACAGAGAGAAGATTGCCGCATCCCGCACCTGGAGGCGGTAGCAGCAAAACAAGATACACTAGCTCACAGCCAGACATCAAAAGAACACAAGGCCTCTCCACGAAGGAGAGGCAAGCGACGACAGCAAAGTAAAGAAGAGAAAGTATAGAAAGTATATAGAATAGTGTAAATAGAGCCAGAATGGCCAAGAGTTTAGGTTGTTGTTTCCACACTATTAACTGGGTTACATTTCGTGTGGATGTTTGTACAATATATATTGATATCATGTTTTTATATTTTATTATTTTTGCATTTACTTTTTTGAGATAATTCATTCGCACACAAATTTAGTCCAGTTAAGCAGTTCCACTGAGGCAGTGCAGCAGGATGAAAGGAAATATAAAGTATAAATTGGTCCTTAGGTTAGTGTGTTAGTTATTACAAGGTATTAAGATAAAAAAAGACTAAAGAAGATGAAGTGATTTTTAGTACTTCAAAATTAAAAGAAAAACAAATTAAAAATAAAGTGAATAAAGTGAATCTTTTTGACCCCACAGGACTAGCCCGAGTAAGCAAGGCCATCCTAGGGGTTTTTATGAATTATAAGCTACTAAATGACAAGTTATGAAAAGTAAAATGAAAGTGAAAAGTAAATTAATGAGAGAAATAAAATGATTAACATTCTAGATTATTATGTTATTAATTTGTTAATTGTTGTTTAAAGGTATTGATTTTTGTGATAATACCTAAGTAAGTAAACAGGAAGAACATTCAGTTTAAACAATAATCATTATTGTAAGTGCAGCGAAAAGTGTAAACGGTAAAATAAGAAACAGGCAGGTAGAGCAAAATAATATTTAATTGGACAAATTGATAATTTGATCAATAGGAGCAATAAAAATGCCCAACCCCAAAACAGGGATAGAGGCTGAAGAAAAGTTTAAACGGAGTGTTGAAATTATTACTAGTTTAACATAGATAAAAGGATGCTACTTCTACTGAAATAGGTTAGAGAAGGGGTTAAGAGGGCGATTTTCCCGCCATTTAGAGCAGTTCAACAGAATCCCCACGTGCCATAGAAGACGGTCGTCGGCCGTAAGATCTCCTCGACATAACATTATAACTTGTGCGTATATATATATAGATGCATAAAAGATTGTCCCACAGATCCACATCCATCTCCCGAACTCCTCAACCTACAGAGAAGACTACTCATCGACCAACAGTCGAGGTAATATATATTTGATATATTTGTAAACTCTCTCTCGAGAAATAGGTAGAATTTAGTTATTCTCGTGATTAAGGCAGTAGTTATCATCCTCTCGATATTGTTGTACATTTTTATTTTGTTTGTTTTATTAAATCTTGTTACATTAATTCAATATGGTTTTGTCTCTGAATTCAGCCTTATCTCTTATCTACGTATCCTCCCCACTCGTCGAAAAAGCCCGCAAACGTAAATTTATTTACTAATACAGTATTATATCGTGAGTTAAACCGCGATTTAATGTGTCAGTCTGTCGAAGATCGGGATTTAACGATCGTGATCTCAACAACCACATTAAAGGCCATCCTACACGTAGTGAGCGAATCTAAACGATTCGACGGGATAAATGCCGTTGCTAGACGGAAAGTAACGATGTCCTGTCATCTCACATTTGTAGTGAAGGTTAATTATGTCGATCAGGCCACGTCCGCCATCTTTAAGTGGAAGGGTTAATCTTTCTACGGCAGATTTAGGATGATGTTGTTTATGCTTAGTAAGTGTTGTTCTTGTTTTCGTTTGGAGTTCAATGTATAACACCGAAAGAATATATGAGTACTGGGACGACAGATGTGTTTATTGCTTTAACTGTGTGTTTTGCATTTAACTGTGTTCTGAGAATAGCATTTAACCCACTTTGGAATTCTTTAATTAATCTTTGCTTCATATGTGCATGTTCTGTTAGTTTGGCCTTTTCGAATTCTAAATACTTGCAGAACTTTCTCTCTTCCGTGTATTCAATAATATCTTCATTTCAAAGTGCAAAATCTTTCTTCATTACTCCTTATTCTATGTGAATTGTTTTGCATTTGTCTAGGCCAAACTCCATTTGTTTGGCCTAGTTAGTGTATGAATGTGTAATTTGTAGGAGTTGATGAAGTTGTTTTTGTGTGGATGCATAAAGTTTTATGTCGTTCATGTACATACATGAGGTGTGACAATGTAAACTGTGTTATTTTTCGGGTCTGATATTGTAGCCATATTGTGTGTTGTTTAACATGTTGGATAATGAGTTCAAGGCTAGGCAGAACCAGAGAGGACTCAGGGAATCTCTTTGAAAAATTCCTCGTCTAATAAATATTTGGTTTGTTTGTTTGAAGTGTTATGAACTCTGAGATGTAGTGTTGTTCTCCAGTGCTGCATAGTGTTTCGGAAGAATGGAAGTATGTGATGGATGTATTTTGTACACGTGTAGAATATGTAGTAGCCAACTGTGTGGAACGTTGTCGAATGCTTTTCTGTGTTGTTTGTGTGCTTGCCGTAGAATGAATGAATGTATGAGTAACTGTTCTTTTCATTACCTGTGATTTCTACGGCAACCTTTTTGTTGTTACGTAAGAATGTTGTGTTATTCATCGTGTTTGTATATTTTGTATATCCTATAATTTGCAATGCAGTATGTCAATAATTCGTAGAGTGTTGGAAGTCATGTAATTGGTCTGTATTGTGTGGGGTCTGTGGTATTGTTGTTTATAGGTTTCATGTAGGTGATGCTCTGAGTAAGAAATTTTTGCAGGTGTTGTGAATTGATGATGATGTGTGTTAGGTGTTTAGCCAGTTCCTGGTGCAGTGATGTAAACTTTTTGTACCAGAAATTGTGAATGTTTTCTACACCAGGTGTCTTCCAGTTGTGTGTTCTGTTAACAACGTAGCGGATGTCATGTATGTTTATTTCAACACAGGGCATAGTTGGTATGTTGTGCAAGTTTCTGTTCTCCTCTTCGATTCAGCGTGCATCAGCATTGGGTGTGACAGCACTGGATCAAAGAGAAGACCAATATGTTGTGAGTTCTTCTTCTGTTGGTGTGCCACTGTGCTGTGTATGAGTGTTTGTTTTTATACTAATTTGTCTGTAAAAGAGTTTTTCACTGTTTGTAAATAATTTATTTTGGTGTTTTCGTAGTGAACATGTTTTGTATCGTTTTTGTGTATGTGCTTTGGCTGCAAGTTTTTGTTTTAGTGTATCAATGTATTCTATAATGTGTGTTTGAGGTTCATGTTTTGTGTGCGTTGAAACAACTCAAAAATATTTTCAAGAAAATTAAAACAATTTTCTTGAAAATATTTTTGAGTTGTTTCTTTAATTAGGGTATTATGTTGTTTTTAGTGTATTGTGTCAGCCTGCCTAATTGCTGTGAAATGTCATTTATTTGTGTTTCTATTCTTCTCTGCCAGGATGGCTTGTGAGAGAATTGTGTTTTGTGTGTATCTGTCTGCGATTGTATTTTCAGTCTATGGTGAGTCACTACTGTGTTGCTATAGCATAAACTAATGTATGAATGTTTGAGAGTGTAGAAATTGAATGAATGTAGTGTGATAGTAAGTGAGTGTTTACATAATTTAGTGTTTTTCCTACTACTTTTGATATGTTGATTTTTGGTATTCGTGGTCTTTGTGTGAGATCTGTACCTGTATATTCAGTAGGTGTTTCCTGAAATATAAGTGAAAACGCATTAATTAAATCAATGTCTACGTTATCAGTGGTGGATTAGGAAGTGTCTGTAGTATCATTAGTGGTAGTTGCGTGTGTGCTGTAATCAGTGCTTGTTGCTGGATTATTCTTACAGGTTACGTGATTTTCATTAATGTTAAATGTTTCTGTCTATTGATATATTTGATCAAAAATCTGTTGATTTATAAGTTCAAGTAATGTTTGTGGGATAAGGTTTTGTTGGTGTATAATTGTCCTTTTTTGATTAACAACCCTTTGTTCGGTGAGAATATTGTTCTGTGAATCTATGGTGTAGTTGATGTCTGTACGCTGTCATGTTTGTTTCAAGTCTTGTGATGGTGTAGTAAGTACAGATAATAAACGCGTTCATTTCTATTATCCGTTTCATCCATTGGCGTGGCCTTTGTGGTCTGTGGATGCATTGTCATAAAAACACCAAGGCTAGGTTGATTCCTTACGTCTGTTAAAGGCATTT
This sequence comes from Centruroides vittatus, assembly GCF_030686945.1. Taxonomy (NCBI): domain Eukaryota; kingdom Metazoa; phylum Arthropoda; class Arachnida; order Scorpiones; family Buthidae; genus Centruroides; species Centruroides vittatus. The sequence continues at coordinate 93,315 of NW_027122361.1, read as the reverse complement.
CAGCAGCCATCCTTGGGCCGGCGCTGCTTTCCCCACCGGTAACCAAGGGAGACTGTGGCCTATTTTTCGAACTGAGTCTCTGCCTAACCCACGAACGCGGACCTTGTTAACCCGGGCGATGTCCGAGTCGGTATCACACTTAGATTTGGTTACTACCACGATAAATATCTCCACAAAATGTGAGTGTGGTCACTCTTAGCTTCATTTCTTTCCATAGACCTTACTAGAATGGGTGTCCCTACTAGGAGATAGTGTAACAGCCTGCACTGCCCTATGGATCAGTAAAATTACTGGGCTCTCCCACCACGACCACGGGAAAGTTATTATTATTATTATTATTATCGACATCAACCCATCTCGATTATATTATAAGATTTAAGCATTTTCTCTTTTCTAGTCTTTTGTAAACAATAAAACTCTCCAGTTTTGCGGGTATATGTATTTGCCAAGGCTTATTTTCTTCAAATCCGGGGGAGGCATTTTATTTACGCCGCATTTTTAGTCTAGCTCCGGTTTTCCTGTGTGTCGGTTGATTCTTTATTTATATAGACACTACTGTTTCTTCTCTATCGAGTGGATTAATACGTAGTATTATTTTTACCAATCGTAATTCTGAATATGGTAGGGGAAAAATAAAGGTACCGCACGTTCGTCTTTATATTTATTGTTAAGAAATTTAAAATTAATATAAAGTTACATATTCGTTTGATTTCTAGTTGCATCACTAACAGTTTGAAACAATTACTTCCACGCAAACTTTCCTGATTAATTAGCACTTTTTGTCTGTACGATTATATTTGATTTAGAAACATCAAACTTCGGTTATAACGCCTCGTAGGAGAAAATACGTGGGACGTCTGTCGATCAAATGAAATTAAATCTATCTACTTGTAATGACAATTAGAGACCGTACCACGTCGTGTTTAAAAATTGGCAACGTTCTAATGTTTCGTATTCACATTGTTCGATAAATTTCAAAACAAAAAAAAAAGCAGCACGAGCTTTAAAACTATACGAAATTAGCGGTTTATGAATTACGATACAAGAAAGAAAAGAAAGAATCAAGCTAAGGGTGCGTTCTTTAATAGCGGTCGTTCTGCGTCTCCGCTACTACGGGAGTGCGCTGCCGTTTGTAGGCATTTAGGAACGACGGCGAAAGAAACAAAGATGGCGGCGCCCGCGCTATCGATAGTATCGTGATGGAGGAATCTATAATTCTAAAATATGAGCTCTTAAAGGCAAAAGAAGGGTCCCAATTGTAAAATTTAACCATAAAGTGGATTATTTGTTGAAAGAGCATTCAAAATAGCCACGAAAAAAATTTGAAAGCCGGCTACCATTCGAAAACAAATCGAAAAGATACTTACATCACCGCGTGCACTAACTTGCGCTTTCACAACTTCTAAATTTTCTTTTATAAAACCACATAATGGACTCCGAAACGAAACTATTTGAGCCATGGAGGACGCCATGTTGCTTTCCACCTTAAACTACTGCTACAAGCGGCTGTTTTTGCCGTTCGACGGCGCGCACTCCGACCGGAATTTAGGAACGCGTTCCGCAGGAATTTTTAAACGGATGTCGCTCGCGCGGAGTTACGCGGAGGAATAAAAGAACACACCCCAAAAGACTGCGCAAGAGACAAGTGTGAAAAATAATACAAACATAGAAAAAAAAGAAAAGAGTACAGAGTGGTAGGAAGAAATAAGGGAATACGCGAGAAAGAGTTCGGTGGATGGAAATTGTAAACTTTGCGGGATATTTAGTTGTATTTCGTGTCGAGTGAGCAAAACCAGAGGAGACGAAAAAGAAAAAGTGAGAAAAAATAAAGTCTAGGATTTCCAAACCGTTAATTAATTGTTGCAGGGTACTGTACTTCGGAAGCTAACAATTAACTTATCTTAGCTTATTAAAAAGATCCAACACAACAGCACTTTCCCATATGGAGGGCACACAAGGCTCGATAGTAAAATAGGATGAAGCGATTATTGTCAAACCTTTGCGCTTCTCAATATTAGCAAAGATCGGTGAAAAAATTGAAGTTTACAAGAGCAAACTCGAAGAGGTATGCATAAAGGCAAAGGACGCAGAAGGCCTACCAACGGCGTGGAAATTTATAGTCAAAAAGTTTGCCACGGACACGTAATCTTAGCTTAGTTTATTAAATAAAGTTTTTGCGATTCTGAATATTAACTAAACAAACATTTTTTTTTCGAAATAAATGTTTGTTTAGTTAATACAAAATAGATGAGTTTTTAAAATTTTTTGTTGTCTGTTGTATTCAGAATCGCAAAAACTTTATTGCAAAAGATGTCCCCTCGAGAATAAAATCGACCTGTCCGAGCGATTTACTTAGACGAACACGAACACTGCCGTTTCGTTTTCGTTGGCCCACCCTGTATGTTTCATCAATTATACCTTAACAATTTATTTCAATGTTTATTTAAAGTATTATTAGTGGAATTATTTTTATTTTGTATTTCTATTACTATATCTGACTTGGTTTTTTATTGTATATTTGTATTTGTATATATTATTTTTTCAGTTGTTTTCTTTTTTTCCGTTGTCAATTTTTTGAATTTAAACATATATATTCTATTTAATGGAACGCCAATGTTTCAATTATCCCGTTAAGCCTGAGGATGGCCTATACAATGGGCCAAAAACGTTAGTTTTCAATAAAACTATCTCGGCAACAAGAAACGTGTCTTGTGATAAGCTATTTTCCGAGCACGTTCTGTTTAACGCTAACAATTAACATGTGTGGCTGTTTTTATATTAATATTTTCAATAACTTTATCTTCACAACTTATTTTTTGAAAATAGTGAAAAGAGTTTTAAAATTAATATTTAAATCTGTTTTAAGTTCGTACAAAGTTAACAAGTATGGAAATTTAAATAAGTAACATACGAAAAAATAACGCGCTAAGTTACGTGACCTGCGTAACCAAATAGTAATCTTACGTGACGTAATTTTCTTTTTATATACTGATAACATTTAGAATCGTGTTTTTAAGTTTTTGTAACACCTAGTTAACAGTTTAATACTGGTTTTGAATGAAATGAATTCTCGTTTACATCGTTACATCTAAGAATATCCTTTATTAATTTTTTTATTAGCGATCTTGTTATACATCCCGAAGCGGGACTCGAAACCGCAACTCCCGCTTACCGTGCCAGTTACGTTACCCAGACCTTCGGTCCGATCTCCTGTTTTAGTATATACTGTGTATATTTGGACCGAAGGTCCGGGTAGTGCAACTGGCAACGTGTCCGCACGGTAAGCGGAAGGTGCGGATTCGAGTCCCGCTTCGGGCCAATTCATTTTTTGCAGTTTAATCTAAATTAATTAATTACATATTATAATTATTAATTCCAATACGAGATGGCGCCTAACGCCTCCCTCTAGTGCCAAATTCATTAATAATTCATAATTATTATTTGAAAATTATTTACGGCAGTTGTCGGTGTTTATTTACTATGCACCGGGTTTTTGTTGGTGTTTATATTTGTAAAGCATTTATAATTATAAACATAAAACACGGGTATTGTACAGGTATATCATAATTCGTACTGTTTAAACTTTGTCTATGAATACAGTTTAAATTGCACTCGCTACATTTCATTTTATTTAACGTATAATTTAAGAACCATTGATCTAGAGCAGTGTTTCTCAAACTTTTTGGTCCGCGACCCCCTTTTGCACTTAAAAATTTCAAAGGACCTCCGAAGAATGAGTATGTGTAGAAAAACATCCCGGAGGGAGTGGATTAATTTAAATTCGGGAGGAGTTAATTTCTTTTGTTTAATTAATCTATTCCATGTTGAAATTTCTCTCCGTTGCGTGTCGCTTTGCGTCGAATTTTTGTCAATGTTAAGACTAACGAAATTTTTAAAAAATTATTTCCTTATTTTTCACAAATAAAATAAATATATTGAAGAATATAAAACCAAGAAACATTATATTTCGGAAGTTAATTTAGTCTCAAAACGTTCCGATTCAGCACAACACAACCCTCAGAAAAACAAGCAAAACTTACCATTCACGGTGGGAAAAGAGTCTCGTTCAAATACTGGAGTGTCCTTAAGTACCCTCTCGTGGTCGCGCCATGTTGCCAGCTAAAAACGCATATCAACTAAAATAATATCGGAGTATCCCAAGACAGCCAAATATTGCAGCGCCACAGCACTAGCGGAAATTCGAATTTGCCGACTGAAACGCTTTCTGTTGATCGGTTTTCGGATAAAGACGCTTTACTGTACTTCTAATTCGACTTGCCGACAGACGCAACGCTGCTAGCGAACACCGTTCCAAATGACAATGCTGTTCTATCATAGTCTAGTTGGAGAGTGGAACTCGGGGATTCCCCAATAGCGCACAAATTTATGAATATTCATATTGTTTTTATTATTTATATGTGCAATTTATTTAAGTAAAAATTATTTTATATATTTTTTATTTTTAATATTTCTAAACATGATTCAATAGTAAATTTATAAAATATTTGAAAAAAAACATTGATCTAGCATCAATTTTTCACGACCCCCACTTTGAGAATCACTGATCTAGAGCACAAACTGCCAGAGTGATGCGTGCCAGTAATAATTGACACCTATCGCTTTGTCATTCTGAAAGTTTATTTCTGCTGTCACTCGTACGTTTGTCGGTCGTTTCCAAACGATTTCAACTTAATATCCACATAATGGGAAGACACAAACGGTGTTATAGCGACAACTGCACAAACACAGGCAGACAGAATATAATGCGTTTCTTTCATTCTAAAGATGCACAACTCGTTAACGTCTTTATGTTATTTTTGTAACTAGCGTTTTTATTGGTTTTCATGAATTGAATTTTACTTCTGGATTAAACTTTCACGTATGTATTAATAAACATTTGTTCAAAATTCATTAGACGAGAAGAGCATTTAAAAGTCTTGACGTTTCTCATTTGTAATACAAACGAAAATATTCTAGACTTTATTTTAAAAATTAAAATAAAGACCAAGTCTGCCCAAAATGGGATCACCTTTTTATTTTGTGTTCCAAGACAAACACTTTTCGGCGACTGACCTTCCTTTTTAGGTTACTTGTCGCGACAAGTAACCTAAAAAGGAAGGTCAGTCGCCGAAAAGTGTTTGTCTTGGAACACAAAATAAAAAGGTGATCCCATTTTGGGCAGACTTGGTCTTTATTTTAATTTTTAAAAAAATTTTTTCTCCATCGGACGAAATTCAAAGACGAAAACTCTACAAATATCGTCGCCAGGGGTCAGCTGTCTCATCTACATTTTCCAGCGCTTGTTCCTAGTGGATAAAAGCAGCCAAGACACCCAGAAAAAAGGCAAGATGGATGTAAGCAAGACGTCTGTTTTTTAAGTCACCTGTTCCTTTTTAAGAAATTTTTTGTAATTTTAATTGGACATTTATGTGTTTTAAAAGGACTTTTTAATAACCTTCCGGCGACAAGTAACCTAAAAAGGAAGGTCAGTCGCCGAAAAGTGTTTGTCTTGGAACACAAAATAAAAAGGTGATCCCATTTTGGGCAGACTTGGTCTTTATTTTAATTTTTAAAAAAATTTTTTCTCCATCGGACGAAATTCAAAGACGAAAACTCTACAAATATCGTCGCCAGGGGTCAGCTGTCTCATCTACATTTTCCAGCGCTTGTTCCTAGTGGATAAAAGCAGCCAAGACACCCAGAAAAAAGGCAAGATGGATGTAAGCAAGACGTCTGTTTTTTAAGTCACCTGTTCCTTTTTAAGAAATTTTTTGTAATTTTAATTGGACATTTATGTGTTTTAAAAGGACTTTTTAATAACCTTCCGGCGACAAGTAACCTAAAAAGGAAGGTCAGTCGCCGAAAAGTGTTTGTCTTGGAACACAAAATAAAAAGGTGATCCCATTTTGGGCAGACTTGGTCTTTATTTTAATTTTTAAAAAAATTTTTTCTCCATCGGACGAAATTCAAAGAGTATTCTAGACTTTATAAAAAATGACCATTCTGCCGTGTATATAACATCTTCATTGTTCGAGTGTTGGTTAACAAACAAACATTGGTTTTGTCTGTTTGTCAAGTTATGGCAACGCAACACTTGGGCGATCTGCCTAAGGAATATGCCTTCCAGGAGGTCTTTTTAAAAGAAACTGGCCCCTATTTAAGAGTTACAGACGTGGAAAAACCCGGAAAACTCCACGTGGCCAGCCCATCCGAACGATTCGCTAACCACTCCCGAACTCCCAATGTTTAGCGAACGAAGAACTCTTGGCCACTGGTGGGCCGTTTCACTTTGGTGATCTATATATATAATCGAGACGAGTAGATAATAATAATAAAGATAATAATCAGTACAGAGCCCAAACGGTAAGGAGTTTAAAGTTGAAATTTGGTACACAGTTAGGGTTCGTCACGAGGACGCACACTAAAAACGGATATTTCGAAATTCCTCCCCACAGGGGAGAGGGACAGGATTAAGTCTTAACACTTCCATTGTTGATGGAAGTGTTAAGACTTAATCCTGTCCCTCTCCCCCGTGTCAAGTGTCAAGTAACAATGGAAGTGTCAAGTAACATGGAAGTGTCAAGTAACAATGGAAGTGTTAATTAACAATGAAATTGTTAAGAGAAAGCGACGTGCAAAACGCAGCAAGACGTGTTTAATCAATAAATTAAATTAAACAGAATCTATAGCTTACTCTTTATTTCTGCTGGAAAAATGCACTAATTTCTAATAAAAATTCTGGACTCATAAATAAAAATACACAGAAGATACTTTAAATACATCTTGAATACATCTTAAAGTAAGTAAATGAAAGAAAAATTAATTCGAAAATAAATATACGTACACCTACATGTGTTTATAAACACACACACATACACATAAACTTTGATTGTCAACAGCTTTTATGAATAGTTTTTTAATTTTAACTTATAAACTTATAACTTGAAGACAGTTAAAAGGAAATCTGTTACTATATTACGGGCTGTATATATACATAAATATATACAAGTAGTTTTCCCTTTAGGAAAAGTATGATGTACAGCCGTAAAGCGAAATATTTACGATTAATTTCGATGGATAAAGGCCAATCGTCCTTAAATATTGCATTTTAAATCCCGGACGTAATTATGCAATCAGCTCTGCAAACGTATGTTTGTTCAGGTGGACGCGCCCAGGCGTCATTGCAGACGGAGTGACAGCTGTTCGGCCTGTTACTAATGAGTTTGATGCGTTCATTCTCATTTACTGCAATACTAGTCACATAAAGTTAGATAAAGGATTAGAGTTAGATAAAGGATTCGTAATAGTAGTGACGTATAATAAAATTATTAGGGAGCATCTGTCAATTGGTGGCTTTGTGATTAATATTGTCTTTTATAGGTAAGAAATATTATTGTTTTTATTGTTGTTGCTTTAATTTACACTGGGAGACGCTCCCAAACTTAATAAATTTTTGAAAATTCTATATTCTGTTGTAATTTTGTAATTTTTATGTTGATTGTATTTAATAACAAAAGTTCTGTATTTGTGAACGTTTGTTTTTCTTCCCCGCTTGGCGGAGTGTGCTTAAACGAAAATTAGTATTCCGCGGCATACCTGGATGAAATATTTCATTGTTTCGAGTAGAAGAAAATGTAGAACGACAAAGTCACACGATTGGAAAATTTGAATCGGTAAAAGGAAATGATGCGATACACTGCAAATTTGAAATCAAACAATAAGGCTAATTAAACAAATTTCGATGCGAGTTTAACGTATCTGTGTGGAAATGAACATTTCCAACATATTAAAAAATCAAAATATATATTTAATGCGAAACACGTTTGATAAGTTTCTCTAACACAAGAACAATATGCCGCGATGAATTTGACGGATTTGTCTAAATTAACACGATTTATACGCTTTTATGTATTGCTTTTCGATACGATTGCCACGCGGCCAGAGATAGAAACGTGTTTCTAATTTGAATTTCGACCAAGAACTTTGCCGGCTCCGTACACTTTATCGTGTTTATTTCATTGTTTTGCGTGGAGGACTATCGAATTCAAAGTGTTATAACTAAATGAAATATTTCTACGTAACGCCACGCATTCGGGAAAGTATTAATGGTTCTGTCTACAGTTTAAAAGGAATGAAAACTTTGAACGCAGAACTGAGAATGAATCGATTATTGCCCGATCAACATTCAAGGGGTAAAAGTAACGAAAACGATAAATTACGCCACGTTAGAGAAGTGAATTATTATTTCGCGAATGGCATACAATCGCGTAACCAGTTTAAATACCGTAAATTCTGACTTAATTCTAATGAGTACAAAACTTGTAAACAATGCAAAATTCTTTTGTTTGAAAGTGTCCGAATAAAAAGAAAAGCAAGAAATAAAAAAAACTCCTTAATTAAGGAACGTTTCGTCGTTAGGAACATTTTAAAATTATTCTTTGGAAATTTTTAAATACGGAATTAATTTGCGTAAATTGTAAAATTAATGGAAGTACGCATTACTCTCATTTTTGCAGTGTCAAGTTACTTTATTCGTGAAACCAAGAAAATAGTATTTACACGAATTGCACTCCTGTAGTTCGATAGCAAGATATAACCTCGTGCTCCGATACTAGTAATTCCATATAAGCGTCGTAGCATCCCTGAAAATTTTAGAAAAATTACATAAAAATATATTCGGAGCATTAAAAATATTCGTTGGAAGTTAATCGAATTCGCGTCTTACCGGAGAGAAAATTTTGGGTACATGGATGCAGATGTGTATTAATCCCGGTTCAAGATAAGGACTCTTTTCTTTTACATGAAACATATTAGATTTATCCACGAGACAAGGGTATTTGGCATTGTCATCACCCATACATTTCTTAACCATTTCGAAACCCTTCGGCAAAGGTATTGTCCTGAAAGGTCAATTTTAATGTTTTATAGAGAAAGTATACATGAAGTAATTCGACATTTTACAAGAACTTTCTAGTCGTTGTAACTTAGTAATTTGATGTAATTCCATTATCTTATATATATAAATTCTGTAAACATACATGTTCTTATCGCATTTGCTCTTGTCTTCGCCGCATTTTACCGCAGTTATCTGGATTAAAGCAGTGCACGGCACCCTTTCCAGAACATTTATATCTACCCAAAGAGTATATGTCTCGTCATGTTTGATTGGATATGGTTCAACCTTTATGTTGGAAAATTCGAATTTTCGAGTCTTTTCATCGTCTACGAAAGATACAAAAAGTTACCAATGAGTGGCTGTAAATTAAAAATCATCAAACACTTAAAATTCTATTGATGTTCTATGGTTAACAAACGAAAATTCAGACGATTAAAAACAGTAATTTAAAATATTTTTATCGATTTTCCATTTTTTAATGGTTGATCAAATAATATATTTTGCCGATAAGTATGGGTGTCAAATGTCTTCCTAGATCAGCGGTTCCCAACCAGTGGTCCGCAAGAGCTAAAATATGGTCCGCGAAAAATTTATAACTTTTATTCATTTCAAATTATTATTCCCACATTGATACAAACTGAATTTAATTTTTACTAAAAATGTTATGTTTTCTATTATAATAGTACTGTTAAAGCATGTTACTGCTGAGTTTAACGATTACTTATGTTAAAAGTTTTGTTTGAAGTTTATTTTTAGATTGACACAGTTTATTTTTCTTAAACCTTGTGATCGCTGCTAACAAGAATGAAATCAAAGCGGTCTCTGGTCAAAAGAAGGTTGGGAACCGCTGTCCTAGATTAACGCAATATTACGAAACAATGCCAAACTGCACAAATATTACGATAGAACGGCAAGATCGCGTCCAAAGAGTTTGTCGTATTCCAATAAAGCCAAAATTCTATTGTTTTGGCAAAAGTTTAAAATCATTTAATTAATAATACGAAATTCAAAAACGCACTCACCGCAATACGATACTTCGTAACACTTTACCCACGAAAATCGGATAAGTATAAGAAAGAAGACCGAGGCGTACGACATACGTGCCATGTTATAACAATTCTGTCGGGAATGAGAAAAGATAATACCTATAACTCGGTTTCCGTTGGCCCGATTATTTATAGGGGAGGACTGTTTTCCGAGAAACAGATGCTGGTCGAAGAAACACGCAAGTAAAGTTTCACTTTTTCTTCGAAGAATGAATTTTAATTTAATTTTCATACTCTCCGATAAATAGAAAATCAAATAGTTTAGCTTAAAATTAATTAATTAAGTATATTTTAATTAAAATTAATGAACGAAAAAACAAAAGGTAAAGTCAACATTTCACTTTTTTACCTGAATGCTGGTCACGTATAATTCAAATTCAGAAAATCGACATCAGCGCTCGAGTCTATTCAGCCGTAAAAATTCCTCCCGGAAGATTACAATCAAAGAAATTTGTAATGTATATCGATATTATCGAAATATTATTAAATCTTTTACAGAATGTTTTCTCGTTTTCTCTCCGAGATTTCTAATGTTCGTTACTAAGGTCATCAGTTATTCATCGATGTTTGTAATCGAGTGAGGCGAGGTTCTTTCTTTTCGTACGGAGTTTTGGATTCTATACGCCGCGATTTGCTTAAATTCACTTTTAATCGACTGACTACGGAGTCCTTTTAGTGCGCCAGTTAATGAATAAATTGTGTCGACTGAGTTTCAAAGCGAGGAAGAAACACGTGAAAGTCTAAGATTGGATTTTTCCCTTCATTAGCCAAACTCGAAACGGGTTCGACTATGCAAATGTGAGTTTGGTAACAATGGAATCGAAAATTCACGGATTGGAAACTCTGAAGCAAATATTTTACTCAGATTTAACGATTTAATTTGTTTCTGGTGCGCTTCACCGCCAGAAAGCGGAAAATAATTTATCCTACGCGTAATGAACCAACGCGTTTCTCTTCTCAACCATGAATTTGGTCACAGTATAACGTTAAACACTTAATTTATGCAGAAATTTTTATTTCTAATGTCCTTCGGGACAATAAAAACCCTAGTTTATGTGTAAACAATATTTGCTTATTGAAAGCAGTCTTAAAATCAAGCGGGTGATGCGAATGAACTTGGTTTGCACGCGTATAAATATGCAAAAACAGTTTAATTAGTTATTATTTTATACTTAAAAGTTATATGTTCTTTATAATTGGCGAATTATTAAAATTAAAATAGTTTACTAAATTAAAGTAATTTATCCTGTTATTAATTCACAACCATAAATGTACGTGGCATTTATTTAATTATAAGAATTTAACGATTATTTTTGGCAAACATTTGAAGGGTACTCGTCATAAGTACCGCTTATGACTTATTTTTATGTTATTGTCTTATATTTATTATTATTTGTTGCAATTTCTGTATTGTAGAGTTCCTGGTAGTATCGAAAGGGGAGATGAATTTAATATATAAATAGTATTGTAGTAAATGAGAATGAACGCATCAAACTCATTAGTAACAGGCCGAACAGCGGTCACTCCGTCTGCAATGACGCCTGGGCGCCTCCACCTGAACAAACATACGTTTGCAGAGCTGATTGCATCGTAACGTCTGGGATTTGAAACGCAATATTTAAAAACAATTTTTTTCTCCGGTCCGGTTATAAACAATAATTTCACTTAATTTTATATCCTTTCATAATTGTTTCAAATGGTTTTTCTTAATAGATAGATAAAAATATTTTTTATATAATTGTAAGATTCGCCGACTTTAAAGGGGGGGATACAATTAATCCCGCGTCAAGATGAGCTTAAGGGAACCCGTGTATGTGGGCGGTTGCGAAGGAGGCAAATGATGACAAGTGTTTACATGCGGAAAACCGTTTATTTGGACGAATTCATGCTTACATCGGTTTGATTGTTCCAAATCTCGGCGATCTTCAGTAACGTGCACGAGTTCGGTTGGTCGATCTATCCAGTCCCGGGCGGACAAGAAGGGCCGTTGGACGCTGGTGACGGGCGGTGACACACTTATAAAGTTCCGAGTGACGACGCTACACACACTGTCTTAACCCACAAGAGGCATGTCCGTCATTCTGAAAAACCCCCTTTTTGACCTTGAAGTCCCAGTTTTTATACGTTTTTCTCGTGTACTATCCACCTTGCAGATTGGTCCTTCGTCCCCTTCCTCGCTTGTCGATTTGTCTCCCCTTTGTTTTCGAACGCAAAACGAGACCATGTCGGGTCGCGGGAAAGGTCCGATTCGAGGTGTCTATTTGACACCCTTTGTCGACTATGCTCCGAGATTGTTGATAGAACCACTACACCTGCACTCATAATTTAATCCGTTGTTTGCCATTGATGTCATTTTGGAATTCTAACGATTGCGCGATATTTTTCTATCTCTCCAATTTTTCCCTTCTTTCTGAAATTGTTTTCCTAAGTATAATTTTTTCTTTGAATACTTGTGTCAACCTTATACCTCTTTATGAGTGCGTGTGTCAGAGTTCTATCTTTGGATTGAACATTAACAGGTCGTTTAACACGCGTTGACGTCATTCCGAGACTCGTTGTTTACATTTTTCGTTACGTTGTTTTGATTAAGAGTTTTTTTTTCTCTCTCTCTTATATAATTTATCGTTATTTTTTACAACAGAATTCTGCATTTTTGCGATTTCGGACCTCGTCTGTGTCCTTACACAATAAATTGAATTTATAATTTACAGTCAAACCTGTTTTTGTGCGGGGGATAGGGACCGCATAAAAGAAAATGCATAAAAAAAATCGCGCGAAACTTCACCAGTGGCTATAAAAAATAGTTTTCGCAACACAATTAAAAAATTTTTTTTATGCGGTGAATAGGGACCGCATAAAAAAGTCTCACGTAGAAAATAACTCGAAACCGTACGAAATAACTAGGAATTGATTTTTTAACTCCTTGGGCCTTTTTCTCAACACTTAATGGGGAAAACAATCCTTTAAGAATTTTAATTTTTATATTAATTAATTATTTCCACTTAAATACGAATTTAACATTAAAAAGTTAAAAATAATCGTTAAATAATGATTTTATTTGATAAATATAGCTGCAGGAAGTGTTATTTCATTTAACAAGGCGTGAAATTTCACACCCGCAGTCTAAAGCCGGAGGGGAGCTAACTTACCGCATCTGTTCAAATATAACATAATATTTATGGTTTTTATGCTATTAAAATAAGAGGGGACCGAAATAAACGTATGAGAAAAAAATTTTTCTGAATAAAAAATGAAAAAACCTGCTGATGTCATAGAAAACAACCAATAGAGTTTTTAAAAATTTTACAGGAGTCAATTATGTTCCAATTTGATTGAAATTTTCATATACCGCACAAAAAAAATCGCACAAAACAAATCGCACAAATAAAAATCGCACAGAAAAAGACCGCACAAAAACAAGTTTGACTGTATATAATTTATCACTGTGTTGAGATTTTCGAAATAATAAAACATTCGAGTTATTTAAACATCAAATTAGCTATATAATTCAGATAATTATGTTTTATTGTTATTTTTCAAGAATGTAAGCACATTTCTTATTAAAAATATATTTTATTTGCCAGTTTTTCGTAATACGTTTAAATAATTCAAAGTATTTGCGATAGATGGCGTCTCATTATTATTATACAAAAATTCTTATACGAAATTTAATGACTATTTCAAACGAAAGATGGCGGTGCGTATTTTTCGAACTTAAAAACATATACCGTATTTTACGGACTATAAGACGCACCTGAATTTTGGTGGCAATTTTTCGAAGAAAAATGTGCGTCTTATAGTCCGTAAAATACGGTAATTACAGTATATCAAATTCTTATTTTCGCGGAACACACAGTTTTATGTGAAATATTTATTGTTTTATTAATTAAAATACTTTTTCAATATTTATTATTTTTTCTCAATATAATTATATATCCGGTTAATGTTACCCGTGGTATCGAAGATGGCGACAGGGTAATTTTTCCCCCTAGATACTAGACGCCGACGGGGAAATTTTTTTTTCCCAACGTTCGAGATGGCCGCGTTTCCGGTCGCCGTCTTGCCTGCACGCAAGCTAACGTGCAAACAAGATGGCGACCGTCGACGACGACGACGACGACAATAAATTATACTTAACTAGATGTTAAAAGATATTTTAAACTATTTTAAACATATATATATATATATATATATATATAGATGGTATAAATAAACTTACATTAGCGTTGGTCCTTCGCGGTCCTTCGACGCTTTGTTGAAATCGATGTTGAAGACTCGGAAATACTTGATGTCGTCGTTCTTTTCTGTTTCTTTTTAGTAGTACTTTTCTCTGCAATCTTCTTAGTTGCCCCCCCGCATTCCTTTTTTTCCGAACGTTTTTCCGCTATAGGGGCTGCTGGGACTGTCGCGGGTTCCTTCCATATTGGTTCCTTTCCACGTCCGGGATATATATTCCGTAAATGTCGAACGAAGGTAAAAAAACGATCTCCTAGTTTTTTTGAAGGCCAATTCAGGTATTTTCTATACATAAATGCGTACATGTAAGAATCGGAAAGGTCTTCTGTATAGTGTTTTGGAAGGTTTTTTTATTTTTCAAATATCCTCACAGTCTTTCGATATTTTGGGTGTGGACTCCCGTTTTTGGATCGACGAAATTTTCAGAGTGATTAACCGTCCTGTGTGATATTTCGATTCCTTCCAATTTGTCGATATTGTGGTAGCCTTTCCATTCGTCAGTCAATACAGTAGTGCCCGAATTAATAAATTTCGATATAATCCAATTGAGAGTATTTTCCGACCTGTCGTTTACTTGGCAAACGAAACAGCTTTTATCTTCTCGGCAAATGCCTCCGACGACCCATTTTGTGCTTTTAAGCTTTCTACCTTTTTCGTATTTTCTTTTACAAATAACGGCCTCGTCTATTTCGACAGTTTTATTTGGTCCTCCTATTTTGAACGATAGAATATTATGTAGTGCTACTAGCATTACAAATCTGATATGGTTCGACCAATCGACTGCAGCTTTGTTAGATATTCCGGCGGCATTAGCAGAAATATTTGTAGAGCAATCGAGCGCAAGGTGATGCCATATAAACGACAAAATCGAATTCCACGGTAAGTTTCCACATTTACCTTTAAACGTACCGTCGAAGGCAGAGCTGAAGTTCCAACATTTGTGGCATCTCATCGCACACGATTTTCTGTCGTTGCGATATACTACTTTGCACGGTTTGGAACATTTCGAACAAATGTCTACAGTGTGCTGTAACCCCAATTTGACAGCTAATTTAAACCCTCTGTCTATTCGCGAGTCAAGTCCAAGTTCAGTATAATCGTGTTCCAACAATTGGAAAAAAGTCTGGGAAGTACATCACGCCCAAAATTCTTCGGAATTAATATCTATATCACTCATATCTTGAGTTAAAAAAAACTACAAGTTAAATAACAAAGCTATCGTTAATAATATTATCACACATAATGCGAATTATCTCGAAATATACAAACCTAAATCACAAAAAAAAGACTTCTCTTACGAATAAAATTTCGGTTTTCGATAGACGTACGCACGTCGAAACTTTCCTCTCGTCGAAAAATTAGAATTAATTTGCATAATGCGACAGATATTACGGGTACGCCCCCAGTAGAGATTATCACTCGAGAATCTGATTCGAGATTACCGGAAACGCGGCCATCTTGAAAGTAGAGAGAGGAGAAATTTCCCCATCGCCGACGAGTCGCTAGGGAAAAAAATTTCCCCGTCTCCATCTTCGATACCATAGGTAATATTAACCATATATCTATATATATAATCGAGACGAGTTGATAATAATAATAATAATAATAATAACTCTCCCGGGGTCACCACCTGGTCGTGGTGGGAAAGCCCAGTAATTTTACTAATCCATAGGACAATGCAGGCTGGAGCACAAGCTCCTGGTAGGGACACCCATGCCAGTAAGGTCTATGGGGAGAAATGAAGCTAAAAGTGACCACACCCACATTCTGTGGAAATATTGATTATGGTAATAACCAGATCAAAGTGTGATACCGGCTCGGACGTCGCTCGGGTTTACAAGGTCCGCGTTCGTGAGTTAGGCAGAGGCTCACGTTCGAAAAATAGGCCACAGTCTCCTTTGGTTAGCGGTGGCGAAAGCAGCACCGGCCCAAGCATGGCTACTGCAATGCCCTCAACAGATATGAAAAACAAACCCAGTCTTGGTGTTTCTGTGGAAATGCATCCACAGACCACAAAGGCTGGAAAACCACGCCAACGGATGAAATGGACAGTAGAAATAAACGAGTTTATCATCCGTACTTACTACACGATCACAAAACTCGAAACAAACATGACAGCATACAGACAACAACTACACCATAGATTCACACAACAGTATCCTCATCTCACTGTCACCGAACAAAGGGTTGTTGATCAAAAAAGAACAATTATACACAACAACCTTATTCCACAAACAACACTTGAACTTATCAAACAACAGGTTTGATAAGTTCAAGTGTCAAGATCAAATATATCAACAGACAGAAACATCTAACATTAATGAAGATCACGTAACCTGTCAGGATAATCCAGCAACAAGCATTGATAATAACACACATACAACAATTACCACTAATGATACTACAGACACTTCCTCATCCATCACTGATAACATAGACATGGATTTAGTTAATACGCTCTCACTTATATTTCAGGAAACACTCACTAAATATACAGGCACAGATCGCACACAACGACCACGAATACCAAAAATCAACACGTCAAAAGAAGTAGGAAAAACACTAAATTATGTAAACACTCACTTACTACCACACTATATTCATTCAATTTCTACACTCGCAGACATTCATACATTAGCTTATGCTGGAGCAGTCACAGTAGTTACACACCATTAACTGAAAGTACAATCACAGACAAACACACAGAAAACAAAATTCTATCACAAGCCTGCCTGGCAGAGAAGAATAGAAATACAAATAAATGACATTAGACAGCAATTAGGCAGGCTGACACAATACGCTAAAAGCAACATAACACCCAAATTAAGGAAACAGCTCAAAAACATTTTCAAGAAAATAAAAACACACACAAAACATGAACGTCACAACACACGCATTACAGAATACATTGATATACTAAAACAAAAACTTGCTGCCAAAGCACGTAGACTCAAACGATACAAAACATGTACACTACGAAAACAACAAAATAAATTATTTACAAACAATGAAAAACTCTTTTACAGACAAATTAATAACAAAGCAAACACTGACACAGTGGCACACCAACAGAAGAAGAACTCACAACATATTGGTCTTCTCTTTGGTCCAGTGCTGTCACGCACAATGCTGAAGCAGGCTGGATTGAGGAGGAGAACAGAAACTTGCACAACATACCAACTATGCCCTGTGCTGAAATAAACATACATGATTTCCAATACACTGTTAACAGAAAACACAACTGGAAGACACCTGGTGTAGACAACATTCACAATTTCTGGTACAAAAAGTTTACATCACTGCACAAGGAACTAGCTAAACACCTAACACACATCATCATCAATCCACAAGACATGCCAAATTTTCTTACTCAGGGCATCACCTACATGAAACCTAAAAACAACAATACCACAGACCCCACACAATACAGACCAATTACATGTCTTCCAACACTCTACAAATTATTAACATCCTGTATCGCAAACAAAATATACAAACATGTTGAAGAACACGACATTCTAACGGAACAACAAAAAGGTTGTAGTAGAAATCACAGGGGATGCAAAGAACAGTTACACATAGATTCAGACATTCTACGGCAAGCGCACAAACAACACAGAAACACACACATGGCATATATAGACTACAGAAAAGCATTCGACAGCGTTCCACACAGTTGGCTGCTACATATTCTACACATGTACAAAATACATCCATCACTCATTACATTCTTCCAAAATACTATGCAGCACTGGAGAACAACATTACATCTCAGGGTTCGGAACACTTCCATACAAACAAACCAAATCTTTATTAGGCGAGGAATTTTTCAAGGAGATTCCTTGAGTCCTCTCTGGTTCTGCCTAGCCTTGAACCCATTATCCAACATGTTAAACGACACACAATATGGCTACAATATCAGGCATAAAAAACAACACAGTCTACATTGTCACATCTCATGTACATGTATGACATAAAATTTCATGCATCCACACAAAAACAACTTCATCAACACCTACAAATCACACATTCATACACCAAGGACATACAAATGGAATTTGGCCTAAATAAATGCAAAACACTTCACATAGAAAAAGGAATCCTAAAGAAAGAAGATTTTGCACTTGGAAATGGAGATGTTATTGAATCCAAGAAAGAGGGCGAGTTCTACAAGTATTTAAGATTCCAACAGGCCAAACTAACAGAATACACACAAATAAAGCAAAGATTAATTAAAGAATACCAAAGTAGGTTAAATGCTATTCTCAGAACAGAGTTAAATGCAAAACATACAGTTAAAGCAATAAGCACATATGTCATTCCAGTACTTACATATTCTTTTGGAGTTATACATTGGACTCACACAAATCTCGAGCAACTCCAAAGGAAACAAGAACAACACTTACTAAGCATAAACAATACCATCCTAAATCCGCCACAGAAGAATTAACCCTTCCACGTAAAGATGGCGGACGTGGCCTGATTGACATAGCTAACCTTCACTACAAACAAATACAGTCACTGCGAGAGATTTTCTACAAAAAACAAGAAACATCACAATTACATAAAGCAGTAACTCTAGCAGACTCAAATAACTCACCATTAAACTTACGCTCACATCATATGGACACAACACAACATATAAAATGCACAGACACCATTAAGCAATCGTGGGCTCGAAAGGCACTCCATGGCAAGCATCCTTATGATCTGGCCCAGGATTTTGTTGACAAAACTGCGTCAAACAGCTGTTAGCTCGGGGATGCCTCTTTGGAGAGACGGAAGGATTAATGATCGCCATACAGGTTCAGGTCATAAATACTGAAAACTACAGAAAACACATACTCAAAGATACAACACTCACAAATGACACACGCAGAAAATGTCACATCATGCCAGAAACTATACAACACATCACCTCTGGTTGCAAGCTCTTGGCACAGACATATTATTTACACAGACATAAACAAGTAGCAAATATAATACACCAAGAGCTTGCAAAGAAACACAAATTAGTAGACATCCACGAACCATACTACAAATACATTCCACAGACAGTATTGGAAAACACCACGCACAAAATGTACTACGACAGAGCCATAACCACAGATAAAAGAATTTACCACAACAGACCAGACATCACACTCATTGACAAACACAATAAAATCACATACATTATAGACATATTTATTCCAAACACTCACAATATACAAAACGCATGCACTGAAAAAATTAGCAAGTACACAGAACTCGCCCAGGAAATAAGGCATCTGTGGAGGATGGATAGGGTGCTTATTGTACCTGTTGTTCTCTCCTCTACAGGTGTCATACCACACACACTACACAAAAGCCTGGGCACATTAGAATTAAATAGAAACACATACATCACACTACAGAAGGCCACTATATTGAATACATGTCATATTGTGAGAAAATTCCTGAATACAGACACACACACTGATACACTTCTTTAATTTCTGTTTTAGTTACTATGCCTTGACTTTGGTCCGGCATAGTACACAGCCACCGGTGTTAACCGAGTATATCTCACTTAACCCAACATAATAATAATAATAATCAGCGCAGAGTCCAAACAGTTAGGAGTTGAAAGTTGAAATTTGGTACACAGTTAGGGTACGTCACGAGAATGCACATTAAGAAGGGATTTTTCGAAATTCCTCCCCACGGGGTAGAGGGACAGGATTAAAGCTTAACACTTCCATAAACAATGGAAGCGTTAAGAACGGAAGAGTCAACAATTGAAGCGTTACGTAACAATGGAAATGTTAAGAGCCCAAACGGTTAGGAGTTGAAAGTTGAAAGTTGGTAAACAATTAGTGTACATCTCGAGAACGCACACTAAGAAGGGATTTTTCGAAATTCTTCCCCACGGGAGAGAGGGACAGAATTAAGTCTTAACATTTTCGTCAACAATGGAAGTGTCAACAATGGACGTGTTAAGTAACAATGGAAGCGTTATGTAACAATGGAAGTGTTAAGAGAAAGCGACGTGCAAGACGCAGATGCAGTTTTTTTCGTTTTTGCGGGAAATTGAAATATTTTTAGACCCACATAAAAATTCTCTAATTAGTCTGGAAACAGGGGGACCCAATTCTTGCATTCTGTAAAAACGGGTAAGATCAACTATAACGTTATAATTTTAATCTTCAGTATCGTTACTTTTGCCCGAGCGACGCCGGGCCTACCTGCTAGTATATATATAATTGTTTAAATCTAAAAATATATCTATTTTAACTGCTCGGTTTATATAAATACTTTATTTATATAAACATCGAATCGGCTCTATAATTATGATAATTATGTTATCATTTTACATTTATCGTGTGTATGTGTAAACCGTTAAATAGGTTAGTAAATTCAACACCAAAAACTCTACTTTGAGGAAAAAATTTATTTACTGAAATTTTCGTACAAAAATTATCAATTTTTTTTTCTATTCGTAAAATATATATATATAAAAACTTTACAAAAAAGTGGTCAAAAATCAGAAAAATTCGGAATTCAAGATTCACGCCAAAATTATCTCAAAGATACCAGGCTTATATAATTTTCTTAATAAATTTTAAATCTTAATTATTAATTATTAAGCGTATTATAATTAAATATAAAAAAATTCGTATTACTTTTTAAAATTAATATTAATTAAAACTTAATAAAATAAAATTAAAGGTAAATATTTTAAATAATTTTATAAATAAAAAAAAACTTAAATATGTAAATAAAGTTTTTCCTTTAGATAGCGCGCTGAATTGAAATGAAAATGGCGCTTACTGGTTTAGCACGTAATACGTAGGCTTTTAATCGTTTAAAAATGATTACTTTAACTAAAATTAACGTTGTCAGTTTTAAACCGGATTATTTTCCGTGTACTCTCTACAAACAAGAGAATAATCAGTTTTATATATTGCTAAACTCACTTGATAGTGATAAAATATTTTAAAAAGATTTCTTATTTTATTAGTAAGTTATCTTATGTACTCAACTATTTACTTATACCAAATTCGAATCCACGTTTATATAAACGTGTTTGTTTACACAATATTCATTCTCTTTCATCTTTAATCACTAACGAATTTTGTGTACAAACGTGTTGACCCAATGTCTGAGTCTTCCACCACTTATCCGAAATAATTACGTTGCCTTACATCCTTTCATATCCGTTTACTAAAATTGAATTTGAAATAAAATAATCCATTTTCCAATTGTTTACATGCTTTTTTTCCCAGGAATTCCAGGTAAATTATTGACAGGTAACGTTAAACGAATTTCTTCTTATCAAGAGAAATAGGAACAAAGTTTTAAATGGTGCCCCTTATAGCCTACCAGATTGATTCTGTGTATCTGCCAGAATATTTTGTTTGTGTTATGGTAATTTTAGGTTTTATTAAACCGCAATATCTCGCTTAAAAATCGTGTGACGTTCGAATTGTTTTATATCACAAATTGTTTAATTTAATTTAAAATATCATCAAGGTTTAAAAAATTTATTAAATGTTATATTTTAGACTAAAAAATAATGGTATTATAAAACATCTAATTAATTTTCTATATAATAATATTACAGTAGAGAGTCGTTCATCGGAATCAATTGGGGACTGGGATTGTTCGGATTAGTGATTTGTTCGGATAACCGATTATGTACGAAAAAATATATTAGCCTGTCCGATGTTGAAATTTTTCTCCGTTGCGTGTCGTTTCGTGTTGAATTTTCGTCGATTTTAAGCCTAACGAAAATTTTTATAATAATAATCGAGGCTATTATAATCTTTAAAAATTATTTCTTTATTTCGTACAAACAAAATAAATACATTGAAGAATATAAAAACGTGAAAATTATACTTTAGAAGTAAATCTAGTATCAAAAACGTTCGATTCGGCACGACACAGTCCGACTGAAAATCGTTCGGATAACCGGCGATTCGGATTACCGAGCGTTCGGATTAACGACTCTCTACTGTACTTGGATATATGTATGTATTTTGTTTCCTTTAAAAAAACTTTTGTTTGTTTAAACTTAAAAAACTTAAATGAGATTTGTTAACATTGTTATTTTCTTTCCTATTTTGTAGATAAATCAACAAAATTAAATAAAATTTGGAACATTACAGACAGCGATGAACAGCAAATAATTTGTACAAAAAGCAAATAAAGTAAAAAAAATTACTTTATTAACAAATAATTATTAAAAAATTAAAAGTTTAATATGAATACTTTTCAACTCCCGCACATAGATCATACACTCGTGTCTTACGTTTCTTTTTTCTATGTGAAAACAATGTGATAATTTATAATTTTCTGCCAATTGAATAACAGAAAGAATAATTTCTTAAATCGTACCGGAACGATTTGGGAATCTTATGTGAGTACGACTTACGACACAGGGCGTGTTATATTTCAAATGAACATAAGAAACCACTGAATAAAGCTATTAAGATTTTGTTTCGAGTAAACAACTATTTAGATTCTACAGAATGAACGCTTAAAAAGAAAGGTGAATTTATAAATAATTTACTTGCTACAAAGCTACCAAATATATACAGAAAACAACAATAAACTTATTTGTTGTGAAAATTTGTTACTACTCCGTTGGTGACAGATACTCACTACGTTAACCAATATGGTTGACAGAAGTTTACATCTTATTGCCGCTAGAACTGCTGTTTCCGCGGTATTAAATTTAAAATTTAAGAGGTACGATTTAGGCAACGGTACGACTTAGGCGACTTTCCCCTATATTTTATATAAGGAATCTCTATAATTTTAAGATGTAAAGTTATATAACTGTAATATATAAGTTACAGTATGTAAGATGTACGACTAATATTACATAGAAACTCTGTTTGGAAATGTCTTGTATTATTTAATAACGGTATTCAATTTATTACAGTAGATCCTCGTTAATTCGAACTCAGGAAAGGCTAGTGTAACTTTTTAGAAAAGATTTAATGCTTCATATCTTTGTTAAAAAGTTTTAACTGTTTATTACAAAACAAATTTATTGTTTATAGACTGAAGAGAATTCCGATCCAAAATGCATTTAAATAAAATATCTGAAAATTAATCGTCTGGGTAATTCTTGAACTCGGACGAACGTCGGAATCGAAGGACAAAACATTTCGGTTTATTATTTACAGTAATTATATTTTCCAAAAGACTATTTATGCGCATGACAGGGATCTACCCAGCAAATCTAACGTGGGAATTTTTCTTAAATCAGATTCGAAAGTGGAAAACACACAGCAGTTGTCAGGGATTCGCCCAGGCATTAAACTAAACAAAATTTGTGATATAAAACAAAAAACAAATCGAACCGCGATTTTTAAGCGATATTTTGCACCTATAATCGATCTGTTCTTTATATCTTTTATTACAAACATGCCGCTTTTTACGAATATTATAATTTTAAATTTCACATAGAATCGGACAGCTGGTGTCAGAATACTGTACCTGCCACGTTTGTCCCTTCAGGACACGTGATTAAAACGCGAACTATTTTAAAATGCTTTCTGCGCAAAAATCAACGTCTTACTTTTCAAATTATCGGACCATATGCAGTAACAACCACAGCGTGTGGTCAGATGACTATGCAAATTTCAATAATAGGTCAAACACGCATTCCCTTATCCAGTCACAAGACATTAAGTTTCTGATTAGTGTATTCCATAGATGAATGTTAATTATTTTATTTAAATTAAAATTTTAAACAAATAAAATATGTAGAATAATTTTAAGAATCTTTATTAATAAAAGATGTTAATAAGAATCAAAACTTCCTTTTGCCCTTAGGCACTGTGCTGTCCAACTCTAGTAAACACTTCTAGGAAGATTAAAAATAGGTCAATTTTAGGTTATTATTTCCAGCAAAGACCAATCTTCTTGTATGACTTGTTCAAAGCACACTCTTATAATTAACATTTGATAGCTTTCGATTAAATGAGGATCTTAGGAAAGAGAAACCGTGTCGATCTAACAAATTTTTCAATGCCGAGTATAATTGTCCATCGTTGAACACAATTTATACAGTTTATTATAAGCTAATTTAACACAGCTAATTTAACTTTTATAATTTAATTTCAAAAGTCTAATCCAAAATGAAACTATTGATTTTATTATTATTACTGGTATTCTTTCTAAAAACACCAAATTTCAATCGTAACATGTAAGCTGGAATTTTATGCTATAACATGAAAATTCGTCAAGACATAAAGCAAGGACAATTTCCAGTTTATCGTAATAAGTACAGTAGAGAGTCGTTAATCCGAACCCCGGTAATCCGAACGATTTTCAGTCGGACTGTGTCGTGCCGAATCGAACGTTTTTGATACTAGATTTACTTCTAAAGTATAATTTTCACGTTTTTATATTCTTCAATATACAGCCAAACCTGTTTTTATGCGCTCTTTTTATGTGCGATCGTTATTTGTGCGATTTTTTAAATGCGAATTTTTAATTTGTGCGGTTTTTTTTGTGCGATTTTTTATTTGTGCGGCATAGTTGGCGACTAGTCTCGTGCGATTCGTCATGTCTCACGTTGACTTATTATAGCTAAATAAACTTATTATAGCATAAATGCACTTATTATAGTAATATTATTGCATGAATATGCGAAAAATGAAATAATTTACTTTCAAAGTCAACAAAACACCACCTGGACAAAAATATGTAAAACAGACGATAGACCAGACGATGCAGTCAAGTGCTGACATCTGTTGTCAGTAAATTCTATTTCGTACGATTTTGAGTTATTTTCTATGTGAGACTTCTTTTATGCGGTCCTTATTGACCGCATAAAAAAAATATTTTTTTAATTGTGTTTCGAAAACTATTTTTTATAGCCACTCGTGAAGTTTCGTGCGATATTTTTTATGCGTTTTTTTAATGCGGTCCCTATTCCCCGCATAAAAACAGGTTTGACTGTATTTATTTTGTTTGTACAAAAGAAAGAAATAATTTTTAACGATACGATAGCCTCGATTATTATTATAAAAATTTTCGTTAGGCTTAAAATCGACGAAAATTCAACACGAAGCGACACGCGACGAAGAAAAATTTGAACATGAGCCAGGTTAATATATGTTTTTTGTACATAATCGGTTATCCCAACAAATCACTAATCCCAACAACCCCAGTCCCCAATTGATTCAAATTAACGACTCTCTGCTGTATTTTTGTGTAGAAAAACATCCAGGAGGGAGTGGATTAATTTAAATTCGGGAAGAGTTAATTTCTTTTGTTTAATTAATCTATTCCATGTTGAAATTTCTCTCCGTTGCGTGTCGCTTTGCGTTGAATTTTTGTCAATGTTAAGACTAACGAAATTTTTTAAAAATTATTTCTTTATTTTTCACAAACAAAATAAATATATTGAAGAATATAAAAACAAAAAACACTATATTTCGGAAGTTAATCTAGTCTCAAAACGTTCCGATTCAGCACAACAGAGCCCTCAGAAAAACAAACAAAATTTACCACTCACGATGGGAAAAGAGTCTCGTTCAAATACTGGCGCGTCCTTAAGTATTTTCTTAAGGAGGATGCACACATGCGGAGCGGCAAGGAAAAGCGGTGACGCAAACGCGTCTTCGCCGCGCGGCAGCACGACCACACAAGCGACAATCCGTTTACATTTCGGCGCATGCGTTCAGTATTCAAGATGGCGAACGATATCGACACTCTGCTATCCACGTGTTTACAAATTTTGTTTTGTACGTCTCGTTTTATTTAGCTAGAAGATTTCGTCGAAGATTCGAATGAATATTTTGGATTTTTTTTTTTTTTTTTTTTTTTTAACTCTTTCCGCCCTGTGGGCACTAAGAGGGCCTCTTATAGCAAGCCCATTATGGGTTCGGCCAGGCCCACAATGGGGTGGCCGAGTGGTGAGGGACGGGGACCGACATATCCGGACGGACCACCCCCCGAAAAACTCCTGGGGATTTTCGACCCGTCCGGACTCGATCCCGGGTCCTCCAGGGCGGCAGGCTGCTAACCTTGACCGCTTCGGCCATCCGCCGCAAATATTTTGGATTAGAGATATCGTATTGGCAAGAATCTTGCCGAGATATTTTGTTGGATCGATAAAGAACTGATGTACAAAATAGGCTTATTCTTCGATTAAGATCTCTCCATAAAGAATACTATTTCGAGTAACATTCGGTTGTTTTGTTCTTCGAATTAAATAATATATGATTACTGTATCTGTGTAGAATTTGTGTTAAATTTATTATTCTTTCCTCTTTATTCTGATGTTAGTTATCTCGGTTAACCACGTCGAACTTTCCGCCATTAAAACACCACGTGATTGTATTTTCTCACGTGACTACCAGACGAAATGTTATTGGCTGATAGAAACGCGTCTTGGCGGCGGCCGCCGCGAAAGATAGAATTCGACCAACTTTCGCGGCATGAGAAAAGCGGCACGAAATAGACCTCTGCGGCGAGAAAAAGTGACGTCATTCTGCCGCTTTTCCTTGCCGCGCCGCATGTGTGCATCCGGCTTTATGGTCGCGCCATGTTGCCAGCTAAAAACGCATATCAACTAAAATAATATCGGAGTATCCCAAGACATAGCCAAATATTGCAGCGCCACAGCACTAGCGGAAATTCAAATTTTCCGACAGAAACGCTTTCGGTTGATCGGTTTTCGGATAATAGACGCTTTACTGTATTTCTAACTCGACTTGCCGACAGACGCAACGCTGCTAGCGAACACCGTTCCAAATGACAATGCTGTTCTATCATAGTTTAGGCGGAGAGTGGAACTCGGGGAATTCCTCGATAGCGCACAAATTTATGAATATTATATTTAGGCTCGTATTTAAATATTCATATTGTTTTTATTATTGATATGTGAAATTTATTTAAGTAAAAATTATTTTATATATTTTTTATTTCTATTATTTCTAAACATGAATCCATAGTAAATTTATAAAATATTTGAAAAAAAATATTGATCTGGCATCAATTTTTCAGCAACCCCCCAAATATTTTTCACGACCCCCACTTTGAGAATCACTGATCTAGAGCACAAACTGCCAGAGTGATGCTTGCCAGTAATAATTGACACCTATCGCTTTGTCATTCTGAAAGTTTATTTCTGCTGTCACTCGTACGTTTGTCGGTCGTTTCCAAACGATTTCAACTTAATATCTACATAATGAAGGAACACAAACGGTGTTATAGCGACAACTGCACAAACACTGGCAGTCAGAATATAATGCTTTTCTTTCATTCTAAAGATGCAGAACTCGATGACGTCTTTATGTTATTTTTATAACTAGCGTTTTTATTGGTTTTCGTGAATTGAATTTTACTTCTTGATTAAACTTTTACGTATGTATTAATAAACATTTGTTCGAATTTCATTAGACGAGAAGAACATTTAAAAGTCTTGACGTTTCTCATTCGTAATAGAAACGAAAATATTCTAGACTTTATATAAAATGACCATTCTGCCGTTTAACAAAATATATAACATCTTCACTGTTCGAGTGTTGGTTAACAAACAAACACTGGTTTTGTCTGTTTGTCAAGTTATGGCAACGCAACACTTGGGCGATCTGCCTAGGGAATATGCCTTCCGGGAGGTCTTTTTAAGGGAAACTGGCCCCTATTTAAGAGTTGCAGACGTGGAAAAATCCCGGAAAACTCCACGTGGTCAGCCCGTCCGAACGATTCGCTAACCCACGACCGAACTTTCAATGTTTAGCGAACGAAGACCGCTTGGCCACTGGTGGGCCGTTTCACTTTGGTAATCTATATACTAATATATAAAGAGGTAACTAAGTTTGGTTGTAACAGGTAATCTCCGAATCTACTAATCCGATTTCAAAAATTCTTTCACCAATATTTAGAATGGACCTTCAGGGTGGACATAGGCTATATATTATTTCGTTAAACATTCATATAAATTAAAAGATATCATCTAGGATTAAGGCTTTTATGTCCAACAGATGGCGCTAACTCCGACGACCTAAGTTTGCTTTTCTGTGAAGCATTATGCCTTTCTGTGAGAATGGACTAAAGCAGATCATTTTCTACCTATCTATATAAATAAAATATAACGTTTGTTTGTTCCTACCGATTCCTTTGAAATTTTGACACAACGTTGCATTCGAATATGCACGTGTTTTTATATAATATACATGTCGAAATTCCCCCTACGGGGGGAGATGGATGGGATTAAGGCTTACCGTGAAGAACTCGGCTTCTATTTATACTATTTTACATGCGGTTTTTTTGCGTTTTTAATTGCGTTTAATAGGTTACGTCAACAGAATATACACTAAAAAGGGATTTTTTGAAATTCCCCCACGGGGGAAGTGTTACACATTTATAATAGATACATTTTGAGCCACAACAACGCGTGGCCGGGTCAGCTAGTCTATATATATAATCGAGACGAGTTGATAATAATAATAAAGATAATAATCAGTACAGGGCCCAAACGGTTAGGAGTTGAAAGTTGACATTTGGTACACAGTTAGGGTTCGTCACGAGGACGCACACTAAAACGGATTTTCCGAAATTCCTCCCCACGGGGGAGAGGGACAGGATTAAGTCTTAACACTTGCATCAACGATGGAAGTGTTACGTAACAATGGAAGTGTCAAGTAACAATGGAAGTGTCAACAATGGAAGTGTTAAGTAACAATGGAAGTGTCAACAATGGAAGTGTTACGTAGCAATGAAATTGTGAAGAGAAAGCGACGTGCAAGACGCAGATGCAGTTTTTTTCGTTCTTGCGGAAAATGGAACATATTTTTAGACCCATCTAACAATTCTCTAATTAGTCTAGAAACAGGGGGACCCAATTCTTGCATTCTGTGAAAACGGGTAAGGTTAAATATAACGTAATATTCTTAATCTTCGCTTCCGTTACTTTTGCCCGAGCAACGCTGGGCCTATCTGCTAGTTTCAAATAAAACTGTTAATCAATAAATTAAATTAAACAGAATCTATAGCTTACTCTTTATTTCTGCTGGAAAAATGCACTAATTTCTAATAAAAATTCTGGACTCATAAATAAAAATACACAGAAGATACTTTAAATACATCTTGAATACATCTTAAAGTAAGTAAATGAAAGAAAAATTAATTCGAAAATAAATATACGTACACCTACATGTGTTTATAAACACACACACATACACATAAACTTTGATTGTCAACAGCTTTTATGAATAGTTTTTTAATTTTAACTTATAAACTTATAACTTGAAGACAGTTAAAAGGAAATCTGTTACTAAATTACGGGCTGTATATATACATAAACGTATACAAGTAGTTTTCCCTTTAGGAAAAGTATGATGTACAGCCGTAAAGCGAAATATTTACGCTTAATTTCGATGGATAAAGGCCAATCGTCCTTAAATATTGCATTTTAAATCCCGGACGTAATTATGCAATCAGCTCTGCAAACGTATGTTTGTTCAGGTGGACGCGCCCAGGCGTCATTGCAGACGGAGTGACAGCTGTTCGGCCTGTTACTAATGAGTTTGATGCGTTCATTCTCATTTACTGCAATACTAGTGACATTTAAATTCATCTCCCCTTTCGATACTACCAAAAATTCCACAATAAAGAGACTGAAAAAATAATCTTATAATATAATGGAGATGGGTTAACAATGATAATAATAATAATAACAAGCGCAGAGCCGAAACGATTAGGAGTTAAAAGTTGAAATTCGGTACACAGAGTACGTAATGACAATGTACACAAAGAAAGGACTTTCCGAAATTTCTCCCGCGGAGAAGAGAGAGACGGTTAAGGATTATCCTGAATTCGGATTTTACTGTACTATTTAAATGCGGTTTTTTTTGCGGGAAGGCGAACATGTTTTTAGACCCATCTAAAAATTTTCTAATTAGTGTCGGAAGAAGTTGAAGCTATTCATGCACCCTGTAAAAGCGAATAAGATGGGCTATAATGTAATAATCTTAATTTTCGCTGTCGTTACTTTTTCCCGAGCAATGCCGGGTTCATCTGCTAATAATAAATATAAAGCAGTAACATTTTAAAAAAGTTATAAGCAGCCCTTATCACGAATATCCCTTAAATATGTTTGCCAAAATCAATTGTTAAATTATTATAATTTAATAAATGCCACGTAGATTTATGATTGTGAATTAATAACAGGATAAATTACTTTAATTTTAATTTTAATAATTCGCCAATTGTGAAGAACTTTTAATTATAAAATATAACTAATGAGTGTTTTTGAATATTTCTACGAGTGAAAACCAAGTTTATTTGCATTACCCGCTTGATTTTTAGACTGCTTTCAATAAGTAAATATTGTTTACACATAAACTATTGTTTTTATTGTCCCACAGGACATTAGAAATAATAATTTCTGCATAAATCGAGTGTTTGACGTTATACTGTGACCAATTTCATGGTTGAGAAGAGAAACACGTTGGTTCATTACGCGTAGGATAAATTATTTTTCGCTTTCTGGCGGTGGAGTGCGCGAGAAACAAATTAAATCGTTAAATTTCAGTAAAACATTTGCTTCAGAGTTTCCAACCCGCGAATTTTCGATTCGATTGTTACCAAACTCACATTACTGTATTATTATTAATTTTTTATATATAATATAATATATATCTTATAATTAAGGTCCGGATTTTTGGGTGCCGCACCCACTCGACTTTTGAAAGGCGCAGAGTGTAGAAAGACAAACTAATTTGGTGTTAGTGCAGTAAGCCCCATCATTGCCAAATTGTTTAGCATCTAAATGCATCCAAATCGCAAACCTGCCCCCAAAACAGTGACCAACACCCAAACTATATATTTTGCACCCTTTTTTACATTTTCAAAAAATATGTTGACAATTATTTTTTTTTAAATCATTTTTATTCATTCACTCGAGGGGGGAAAACAAATTCGTTAAACCAGACCACGTATGTCGAGGAAAAAAATACGATAAGTAGCTTACTCTCTTCTTTTGTTGAGAGAAAAGGGGGTAAAGCGGAATTTTCTGGATTAAACAACTAAGCCTTAAGCTTAGTTCACACTGAGCGAATAGCAAAAGCGAATGCGCAAAGCGAAAAGCGATTGCGAATTTTAAGGAGCCAATCATTTGCAAGTAAGAGAAAACGTCATCTCGAAAAACAAAATGGCCGCTTCCAATATTCGGTCGTTAACCTCGTTTGTTTATGTATTGAAAAAGAAAGTTACGTCAAAAAGAAAACGATGCTGGGTGAGAGAAATATTAAAAATCCATAATTACAACATCTACTCTGTTGCGTGAGAAAGTTTCTGTAGCCATCTTCGAAAACAACAAGAACCACGTGACAACTAACGGGAATACGATTGGTGGCGAAATTTTTTCGCTAGCGAAAAAGCTCGACGGTTCCGAACTTCGAAGCGATTCGCAAAATGGTAAAATTCGCCGGAAACGACGTCGTGTCTGACGTGTTATTCGCTCTGTTTTTCGCTTTCGCCAGCGAATCGCGCTCAGTGTGAACTAAGCTTTAGGATTGTTTTAAGAATGTAAACAGATTAACTGAAAATCTGCGACACGTGTGTTCTTTTCTAGGAAAAGAACAATCTAGAAAATTCTGTGTCGAGGTCACCTTACCTCGACTGGCGAGCGCGACAGTTCCAATTCCTTTGTTCGGTGTCGGCGACATTAGAAAATGGCAAAATCGTCCGCATCTAAACCCAACATTTTAGCAAATAAGTTTAAAGCCGAAGGCGTAGGCGCAGACGGGAAAGTTCTTCGCTGTTCCATTCGCGATTACGCGATTTCCGTCGATGCGAAAAACCGAGAAACGAAAAGAGACACACGAGTTGGGAAAAACGTAGAGAAGGCAAAGAAAAAAGGAAGAATTTCGAGCATATATTTATGGGGGCGCCCGGACGTTGCTGGAGACAATCCTGTAGCGTTTATACTGGAAGAAACAACGGTTCCACAAAACGGTACCTGCCGAACATTCTCGTCGCACCACCGACCGGGCGCTACGTACCACCGACGTTGTTCGAAACGTACCGACTCGAAAATACGAACTCGACGAACTCTAATATCTGGTCAGTCCGTCGGGGATCTCGGATAAACGGCGCTGTATTGTACCGCGACAACTTCGTCCTCCCGGTGATTCTGCGGCCGTCGACTGTGTCGAGAAACCTGTGGCGATCCAGTAGCGACCGCGGAGCGCTACTCCGCGCATTCGTACGAGTTATCGGTGGATAAAATCGACGAGCCGGAAAGACGTGGGACCGAAATGCGGAATTAGTGGAATGTTGCCAGTCGGGCACTCGATGTACCGGACGGTTTTGCCCCGGACAAACTCCAATCTAGTTTATCAAAAAATCCCGATTTGAAAAATATTCTGGATGGCACCGAACTAGAATTCCGAGTAAAAGTGAAACGTGTCCCCTTATTTTCGGTCGACGTAGAAAAATCTTTGTTCTTTAATAAAAAGACATTCTATCCTCCAAACGAGAAAACTTTACTTTTAAGAACGTTAAAATGGTTACTGTTGTAAATTACAATGCTCATCGTTTCGTTATGTCTAAATTGCAATAAACAGTTACGTAGTTTGTAAATATAGTACATTTTGTTGGTTATTGTCTTAATAATACAGCATTTAAAAGCACCCAAACAAGCACCCAATCCATTCTAAAACTGCACCCAAAAATCCGGACATTACTTATAGTATAATCGAGAAGGGTTGATAATAATAATGATGATAAGGGCAGAGCCCAAACGATTAGAAGTCGAAAGTTGAAATTTGGTACATAGTTAGGATACGTCATGAGAACGTTTCGTCAATTTCGAAAAATCCCACAAAGAAGGGATTTTTCGAAATTCTCCCCGCGGGAAGAGGGATAGGATTAACGATTACTCCGAAGAACTCGGTGTCTACTGTAATATTTTAAATGCGGTTTTTTGCGTTTTTTCGAACATATTTTTAGACCCGTCTTAAAATTTTCTAATTAATTTCAGGAGAGGCCCTAATTCTTGCACTCGGTGAAGACCGGTAAGATCGACTATAATCTAATAATCTTAATCTTCGCCATCATTGTCGTTGGTCCGAGCAACGTCAGGCTACTTGCATATACAGTATCTCGTCTTACATAATTATATGTTTTTTCCATCTTTCATTTATAAAATAAATTTCTAACGTATAACAAGAAAGATGATTCAAATATAAAATTTTCATTTCCTATTTTAACCATAATTCACATAAATCTTGTAGTTACTATAGGAAATTTAATTAGATTTTCGAGAATATCGCTTAACGCGCAGTATTTTTTCTTAGCCTGAGTGATATAATAATAGTTAAACAAGAACATGACACAACCTTTATAAATAAAAAAAAATACTGTCAAAGATGAAGATATTCATTTTTTAGATTGGAACTTGTCTGCAGAAATTATGTAGGCTCCCGAATGCTATAGTTTTTTACTCGTGCAGAAGCGAGAGTTAGATAAAGGATTCGTAATAGTAGTGACGTATAATAAAATTATTAGGGAGCATCTGTCAATTGGTGGCTTTGTGATTAATATTGTCTTTTATAGGTAAGAAATATTATTGTTTTTATTGTTGTTGCTTTAATTTACACTGGGAGACGCTCCCAAACTTAATAAGATTTTTGAAAATTCTATATTCTGTTGTAATTTTGTAATTTTTATGTTCATTGTATTTAATAACAAAAGTTCTAAATTCGCGAGGGTTTATTTCTCTTCCCCTCATGGCGGAGTGTGCTTAAACGAAGAAATGATAAAACTAATATTCTGAGGCATAGCAGGAATAAATGTTTCATTGTTTCGAGTAGAAGAAAATGTAGAACGAGAAAGTCACACGATTGGAAAATTTGAATCGGTAAAAGGAAATGATGCGATACGCTGCAAATTTGAAATCAAACAATAAGGCTAATTAAACAAATTTCGATGCGAGTTTAACGTATCTGTGTGGAAATGAACATTTCCAACATAATAAAAATGGAAATATATATTTAATGCGAAACACGTTTGATAAGTTTCTCTAACACAAGAACAATATGCCGCGATGAATTTGACGGATTTGTCTAAATTAAGACGATTTATACGCTTTTATGTATTGCTTTTCGAGACGTATTGCCACGCGGCCAGAGATAGAAACGTGTTTCTAATTTGAATTTCGACCAAGAACTTTGCCGGCTCCGTACACTTTATCGTGTTTATTTCATTGTTTTGCGTGGAGGACTATCGAATTCAAAGTGTATTATATAACTAAATGAAATATTTCTACGTAACGCCACGCATTCGGGAAAGTATTAATGGTTGTGTCTACAGTTTAAAAGGAATGAAAACTTTGAACGCAGAACCGAGAATGACTCGATTATTGCCCGATAAATATTCAAGGGGTAAACGTAACGAAAACGATAAATTACGCCACGTTAGAGAAGTGAATTATTATTTCGCGAATGGCATACAATCGCGTAACCAGTTTAAATACCGTAAATTCTGACTTAATTCTAATGAGTACAAAACTTGTAAACAATGCAAAATTCTTTTGTTCGAAAGTGTCCAAATAAAAAGAAAAGCAAGAAATAAAAAAACTCCTTAATTAAGGAACGTTTCGTCGTTAGCAACATTTTAAAATTATTCTTTGGAAATTTTTAAATACGAAATTAATTTGTGTAAATTGTAAAATTAAAGAAAGTACGCATTACTCTCATTTTTGCAGTGTCAAGTTACTTTATTCGTGAAACCAAGAATATAGTATTTACACGAATTGCACTCCTGTAGTTCGATAGCAAGATATAACCTCGTGCTCCGATACTAGTAACTCTATATAAACGTCGTAGCATCCCTGAAAATTTTAGAAAAATTACATAAAAATATATTCGGAGCATTAAAAATACTCGTCGGAAGTTAATTGAATTCGCGTCTTACCGGACGGAAAATTTGAGGTATATTGACGCAGATGTGTATTGATCCCGGTTCAACATAATTCTTCTTTTGATTTGCCGTAAACATTCCAGACCCTCTCATACAATAGTATTTGGCATTGTGATCACCTATACATTCCTTAATCATTGCGAAGACCTGCTGCATAGACAGTGACTTGAAAAGTCAATTTTAATGTTTTATGGAGAAAATATACATGAAGTAATTCGAAATTTTACAAGAACTTTCTAGTCGTTGTAACTTAGTAACTTGATATAATTCCATTATCTTTATATATATATATATATGTCACTTTAATCAAAAAAAATCTTTTCGGTTGACGGTCTGACAGCACTTCCAGTTAGAAAATTAAGACTTTACTGCACAAATTGAACGCAGGCTACAAATGCATTTCGGCTTGTAAATTTACATCCCCTCTTCACAGCTGTTACAAATAACAACAACAGTATAATTAGGAACCCCACATTACTTATATATCGTGAAAAATTTTTTACAACAAACACTTACATATTTTATAGAAAAACGACATAAAAAAATTCCGTTTTCACAATTTGTATTTTCCATAAATATACATTAAAAAATCCACTATATCGTTAATCCAAAAAAAAATCTTTTTTGGTTGTGGTTATAAGTGACTATATATATATATATATAACTTGAATATACAGCATCCATATTATATTAAGAATAATTTTATTATCGTATTCTTATTTAAACTATCTTAACTAAATTCTGTAAACATACATGTTCTTATCGCATTTGCTCTTGTCTTCGCCGCATTTTACCGCAGTCAAATGGAATAAAGCACTGCACGGCACGGTTTCCAGAAAATTCCAATCCATCGAAGCAGTAAATGGCTTTTTACTATTGATTGGATATGGTATAATCGTTTCGTTGGAATATTCTAATTTTCGACTGTTTTCATCGTCTACGAAAGATACAAAAAGTTACCAATGAGTGGCTGTAAATTAAAAATCATCAAACACTTTAAAATTCGATTGATATTCCATGGTTAACAAAAGAAAATTCAGACGATTAATAACAGCAATTTAAAATATTTTGTCGATTTTTCATTTTTTTAATGGTTGTTCAAATAATATACTTTGCCAATAAGTATGGGTGTCAAATGTCTTCCTAGATTAACGCAATATTACGAAACAATGCCAAACTGCACAAATATTACGATAGAACGGCAAGATCGTGTCTAAAGAGTTTGTCGTATTCCAATAAAGCCAAAATTCTATTGTCTTGGCAAAAGTTTAAAATCATTTAATTAATAATACGAAATTCGAAAACGCACTCACCGCAATACGATACTTCGTAACACTTTACCCACGAAAATCGGATTAGCATAAGAAAGAAGACCGAGGCGTACGACATACGTGCCATGTTATAACAATTCTGTCGGGAATGAGAAAAGATAATACCTATAACTCGGTTTCCGTTGGCCCGATTATTTATAGGGGAGGACTGTTTTCCGAGCAACAGATGCTGGTCGACGAAACACGCAAGTAAAGTTTCGCTTTTTCATCGAATAATGAATTTTAATTTAATTTTCTTATTCGATGATAAATAGAAAAACAAATAGTTTAGCTTAAAATTAATTGATTAAGTATATTTTAATTAAAATAAATGAACGAAAAAATAAAAGGTAAAGTCAACATTTCACTTTCTTACGTGAATGCTGGTCACGTATAATTCAAATTCAGGAAATCGACATCAGCGCTCGAGTTTATTCAGCCGTAAAAATTCTTCCCGGAAGATTCCAATCAAAGAAATTTGTAAAGTATATCGATATTATCGAAATATTATTAAATCTTATACAGAATGTTTTCTCGTTTTCTCTCCGAGATTTCTATTGTTCGTTACTAAGGTCATCAGTTATTCATCGATATTTGTAATCGAGTGAGGCGAGGTTCTTTCTTCTCGTACGGAGTTTTGAATTCTATACGCCGCGATCCGTTTAAATTCTATTTTAATCGACTGACCACGGAGTCCTTTTAGTGCGCCAGTTAATGAATAAATTGTGTCGACTGAGTTTCAAAGCGAGGAAGAAACACGTGAAAGTCTAAGATTGGATTTTTCCCTTCATTAGCCAAACTCGAAACGGGTTCGACTATGCAAATGTGAGTTTGGTAACAATGGAATCGAAAATTCACGGATTGGAAACTCTGAAGCAAATATTTTACTCAGATTTAACGATTTAATTTGTTTCTGGTGCGCTTCACCGCCAGAAAGCGGAAAATAATTTATCCTACGCGTAATGAACCAACGCGTTTCTCTTCTCAACCATGAATTTGGTTACAGTATAACGTTAAACACTCGACTTATGCAGAAATGTTTATTTCCAATGTCGTTCGGGACAATAAAAACCCTAGTCTATGTGTAAACAATATTTGCTTATTGAAAGCAGTCTTAAAATCAAGCGGGTGATGCGAATGAACTTGGTTTGCACGCGTATAAATATGCAAAAACAGTTTAATTAGTTATCTTTTTATACTTAAAAGTTATATGTTCTTTATAATTGGCGAAATATTAAAATTAAAATTAAAATAGTTTACTAAATTAAGGTAATTTATCCTGTTATTAATTCACAACCATAAATGTACGTGGCATTTATTTAATTATAAGAATTTAACGATTATTTTTGGCAAACATTTGAAGGATACTCGTGATAAGTGCCGCTTATGACTTTTTTTAATGTTATTGCTTTATATTTATTATTATTTGTTGCAATTTCTGTATTGTGGAGTTTCTGATAGTATCGAAAGGGGAGATGAATTTAATATATAAATAGTATTGTAGTAAATGAGAATGAACGCATTAAACTCATTAGTAACAGGCGGAACAGCGGTCACTCCGTCTGCAATGACGCCTGTGAGCGTCCACCTGAATAAACATACGTTTGCAGAGCTGATTGCGTCGTAACGTCCGGGATTTGAAATGCAATATTTAAGAACAATTGGCCTCTCTTTATCGCAATTAAGCGTATAAATTCCGCTTTATAGATGTACATATTGTTTTTCCCAAAGCGAAAACTACTTATATATATATTTATTTATATATACAGTCCGTAATTTAGTAACAGATTTCCTTTTCTAAATAATACTTACTACGCTTATACGGTTACAACAAAAAACGAAAGAAAATTGTCTCCAAATTATTAGTTTACTAGCGGGTGGGCCCGGCGTTGCTCGGGCAAAAGTAACAATACCGAAGATTAAGATTATTACCTTACCCGTTCTCACAGAATGCGAGAATTGGGTCCTCCTTGTTTCCAGACTAATTACAGAATTTTTAGATAGGTCTACAAATATGTTCATTTCCCGCAAAAACGAAAAAAGACTGCATCTGCGTCTTGCACGTCGCTTTTTCTTAACACTTCCATTGTTACGTAACACTTCCATCGTTGATGCAAGTGTTAAGACTTAATCCTGTCCCTCTCCCCCGTGGGGAGGAATTTCGAAAAATCCCTTCTTAGTCTACGTTCTTGTGACGTACGCTAACTGTGTACCAAATTTCAACTTTCAACTCCTAACCGTTTGGGCTTCGCGCTGATTATTATTATTATTATTATCAACTCGTCTCGATTATATATATAGATAAGTTAAAATTAAGAACTAATTATAAAAGTTGTTGACAATCAACGTTTATGTGTATGTGTTTATGTATACGTGTAGCGTACACATATACGTGTACGTATATTTATTTTCAAATTAATTTGTCTTTCATTTACTTACTTTAAGACGCATTCTATAAGGTAACTTCTATGTATTTTTATTTAAGAGTCCAGAAGTTTTAATCGAAATTAGTGCATTTTTCCAGCAAAAATAAAGAGTAACCTATAAGTTCTGTTTAATGTATTTTATTAATTAAAAGTTTTATTTGAAATTACCAGTGTGAAACTCGAACAACAAAGACGTTACATATTTTGTAATACGGCAGAGTGTCATTTTATATAAAGTCTACAAGATTTTTTTGCTGTTACAAATGAGAAACGTCGATACTTTTAAACGCTCTTCTGGTCTAATGACTTTTGAATAAACATTTAATAATATATTCGTGAAAGTTTAATCCAGAATTAAATTTTAATTCACGAAAACTAATAAAAACGCTAGTTAGAGAAATAAGATAAAGACGTCATCGAGTTCTGCATCTTTAGATTGAAATAAACGCATTATATTCTGTCTGCCAGTGTTTGTGCAGTTGTCGCTATAACACCGTTTGTGTCCTCCCATTATGTAGATATTAAGTTGAAATCGTTTGGAAACGACCGACAAACGTACGAGTGACAGCAGAAATAAACTTTCAGAATGGCAAAGCGATAGGTGTCAATTATTACTGGCGCGCATCACTCTGGCAATTTGCGCTCTAGATCAATGGTCCTTAATTTTTCTGAGGC
Organism: Centruroides vittatus; assembly: GCF_030686945.1. NCBI lineage: Eukaryota > Metazoa > Arthropoda > Arachnida > Scorpiones > Buthidae > Centruroides > Centruroides vittatus. The sequence goes on along the minus strand of NW_027122361.1, from coordinate 53,813 downwards.
CGCGAAACACCATTCATATACTTTTATTACACGGAGCTTTAGCATCAATACATTCAAAAATTGATAAGCGATTCCATGTTTACTATTCTCGGGAAACAATGAAGCAATAAACTAATAGACCTTAACATGTTGAATAAAATAGAAACATGAAATTGTCTACGAATATACAATAGGAAAAATTCGAATAAAGTGTTTAAAATCTTTTCTTTCGTGAAACACTCGAGATAGGTCAAGAAACACTGCTCCAGATCCAGAGCGAAGATTACCGTAATTCTAAATTACGCCGCTACGACCAACAGCGCCGATAGCAGGAACTGAATTTGTATCAATTTCGGGTCATAGTTACAAATTACGATTACTGTATTCGTAATTTGTGTTAGTTAAAAATGAAAATAAGTTAAATTTTAGATTGGTTAAAAAAATGAATTTTTTCCGTACGTAACGTCGGCCTTTTCGCCCGATGCGAAGAGTATAATAGCACGTTTATCATTTGATTACTTTACTGTAGGCGTAGCGGCATAATATAGACGTGATGCTCGCAGAAGCTCTAGATGTTGTCACTGTTTCCTCTCATTAGTGTAGCGTGAAGCCGAGATCGTGTGAATTTCTTCGATTCAGAATTGATGGGCAAAGTGAACTTTTTTTATGATTCAAATCATTCGATTTAACTCGTTTAGAAGATTTGATCATTTAATTCGATTGGATTTGCGAATGAGACGGTTTATTGTTTCAGTGACTCGTATCTACTCACTGTATTTCCAGAGATCGAAAAATTTGTTAGCGAACAAAATAATTGCTGATTCGTAAAGACTCTTTTTGTTCGCTTCGAAAATCAATTAACGCTCCGAAATAAGTAATTAAAAAATTACTCAATTTTTTAATTACTAGTAATCAATAGATTATTATGTTAATACAACTGTCATTACATTTTTTCTAGAAATAGATAAGAATTACAAATACTCAAAAACACGATTTCTAAATGTTATTAATAAATAAATCGGAAATTATTTAACGCATGATTACTGTTCGGTTACGCAGGTCACGTAACTTAACGCATTATCTTTCCATATGTAAATTTTCATACCTGTTAACTTTGTACGGATTTAAAACATATTTAAATATTAATATTAAAAATTTCTTTGACTATTTTCAAAAAATAAGTTGTGAAGATAGAGTTATTGAAAATATAAAAACAGCCACACATACGTTAATTGTATGCTTTCGAAGTACAGTACGCTGCAATAATTAATTAAAAGTTTCGATTTAATTAACTGTGAAAATTCCAAACTAGGACCGTCCGGCTCCTTACATGTTGTATTTCATGTAATTAAATATAATAAGATAAAATACATTGTGTTTGGATAATCCGAAAATGTTACACTCATCGAGATTTTCACTGTACTTTCCAATTTCACTTTTCCCGTTCCCTCGAGTCGAGAGACCGAAGAGAAATCCTAGACTTTCGTTTTTCTCATTTCTTTATTTTTAGTCTCTTCTGGTTTGCTCACTCGACGCGAAATACAATTAAATATCCCGCAAAGTTTCCAATCCCCATCAACCAAACTCTTTTTCGCGGATTTTTTTTTACTTCCTTCTACCTATATGTTTTCCGTTTTTTTTATCTCTGTATTATTTTTTACTCTTGTCTCTTGCGCAGTCTTTTAGCCCGATTCTTTTTTTCCTGCCTGTATCGTTCTTTAAAAACCGTTAATTTTGTATAGTTTTAAAGCTCGTGTTACTTTTTTGTTTTGAAATCTATCGAACAATGTGAATACGAAACATAAGAACGTTGCTAACTTTTAAACATGACTTAGCACGGTTTTCCAAGTCAATATGTTCAATTTCATTTGATCGACAGTCGGTCGACTTATTTACTCCTACGAAGTTTGATGTTTCTAAATCAAATATAATCGTACAGACTGAAAGTGCTAATTAATCACGGAAGTATTCGTGAAGGTAACTGTTTGAAACTGTTGATGATGCAATTAGAAATCAAACGATTATGTAACTTTATATTAATTTTAAATTTCTTAACAATAAATATAAAGAACGTGCGGTACCTTTATTGTTTCCCTACCATATTCAGAATTACGATTAGTAAAAATAATGCTACGTATTAATCTACTCAATAGAAAGAAACAAGAGAGTCTATACGAAAAAAGAATCGATCGACACAGGAAAACCGGAGCTAGACTAAAAGTGCGGCGTAAATAAAATGCCTTCTCCGAATTCGCAGAAAATAAATCTTAACAGATACATATACCAGCGAAACTAGAGAATTTTATTGTTTTCGAAAGACCAGAATTGAGAAAATGCTTAAATATTTCGTCATAATTCACGCGCTACAAAATCATCATAGAAGTTATCTCCCATTTCGGGCCACCCTAAACAACACACTACAATAACTGTTAACGTAACCTAAGCGTTTATGTTGTATTCGACTATTATATGTAATCTAGAAACGATTTAAAGTATACGAGGGGATGCGAATAGGTTATATAATAGTTAACGAAACGAAAGCAGCGAATCTGTTACGTAACCTTTTAGCCAGGAAGAGTGACGAAAGTGGCCAGAACGGTATCGTCGATAACCACATTTAGGCGTCAAGCCCATCAAATTCATGGCGGCATATTGTTCTTATGTTAGACGAATTTATCAGACGTCTTAATTTTAATTTTCATATATTTTTATATTTTTAAATAGCAAAAAAACAATTTCTATACAGATAAGTTAAACTTTCATTAAAACTTGTTTAAACAGCTTTATTGTTCGATTTCAAGTTTTTAGCTCGTCATTTCCTCTTCGGTTTAAATTTCGCAGTCGTGCGGCTTTCTCCGCCCACGTTGCCTTCCAACGAAACAATGAAAACATTTCTCTCTCGTATGCTCTGAAATACTAATTTTATTATACGTCACTACTTTTACGGATTCTTTACCTAAATCTCGGTCTAGCGCAGTGATTCTCAAAGTGGGGGTCGTGAAAAATATTTGGGGGTCACTGAAAAATTGATGCCAGATCAATTTTTTCAAATATTTTATAAATTTACTATGGATTCATGTTTAGAAATAATAGAAATAAAAAATATATAAAATAATTTTTACTTAAATAAATTGCACATATAAATAATAAAAATAATATAAATATTTAAATACGAGCCTAACTCCCTTTCTCCGGGATGTTTTTTGACACATACTTATTCTTCGGGGTCCTTTGAAATTTTTAAGTGCAGAAGGGGGGTCGCGGTCCAAAAAGTTTGAGAAACACTGGTCTAGCGTAACTATAGCTTTCGGGACTAGTACAGAATTTTTGTGGACACGTCCCAATACAAGAAATGAATATCTTAATTTTGAGAGTATCTGTTATTATCTGGTGTTAAGAAGAAAACAATGATACCGCGGAACTCAAATTCAGTTCGTTTCTCGAATTCATTTTTCATTTTCCCAAAAGGAATAATGCAAAGTGAATAAATGTTTTCAAATCACAAAAATACCCATTTTAGTTGTAAACACTCATAAATTTAGCTAAAATTACACAAATAAATTTTCTAGTGAATACATAAAACAATGATGATGATAACAATAATAATAATGTTAGAATAAAGACAAGCGAAAATGTAAATTCAAATTAATCCGGATTAACTCCAAGTAATTTTTATGGCCCGATTGTCCGGCATAAGGATTTACATGTTACACGAAACTATTTAACTGAAATGGGTTTGATAGGGTGGTTTCTTATACTCTCAGCAATTTTAATTTAAACAAAATAATTAACCTTCGTTTAACCAATAAAACCTGCGTGGAAGACGTGGAAGGTGTGGAAAACGTAGTTACCGTAATTGCCATTCGAACCATGTCACCTATTCTGAGTAGTATCGTTAAGCTAACGAATACGATAAAAACCCGTTTCTATCGGAACCACGTGATTCGCGTTTAATCAACCGTGAAAATACTATTCCGAGCCGTACGTTTCGTTTTCGATTCCGATAGCCACGCGCGATAACTAAGCTTTTGTTATCGGTCACTCTCGAGCTGCCGTTAGGAACGTAACGAAAGTGAAAACAACATGACGTCATTTCGTGTAAGAATGATTTTACTTCACGAGCGATTGGAGAGAGGGGACAGCAGTAACACCGATTAAATTTAATACTCTTTCTTCAACTTCAGTTAATTTTTGATTAACTGAAGGCCCACCTCCTGTTTGAAACGTTGATTTTTTTCATTTGTGAGGCTTTACTTTTAATGTTTGCTTTCCAGTCACTCCGTGTCTATGCAAATTATATTTACATTTAATAAGATGTATTGCATTTGACATTTAATCATAATACTAATTCTAATTTGGTTATAAGGTTTATAGAAGTAGAACTTGTGGCAAAATTAAGTTTGTCGTTTTATTCTTAATGAATGAATTAAAAAATACATTAATTACACGAAGTTATATAGAAATATACAAAGAAACTTAGACATACTTTGTATAATTGTAAAATGTTAGCATTATGTAATAATAGAAATCTTTATTTTGTAGATTTTATCTAAGTTTAATGTCGGCTTTAATTCATTAGTTTTAGTAAAAAAAAAATACATTCCATATACGTAACTTAACAGTAAACTATACACTATACATAAATGACTATCTATCACAAATTATAATTTTTAAAAACAAATATTTGCTTAACGGATGGGCTGACAAAATAGACCCAGTAATAGACCAAGACATTTTAAAACAAAACAAAACTATATCACTAGCGCTAGTACACGACAATGCTAAAAGCACGTGCTTCGCTTAGAAAATGTCGGATTGCAGTCGCGTGACAAAATACAATGTTAACTAAACTGTGATTGGTTAAAGCGTAATAGCTATCGATAGCGTGGAACCCAGACGCATCTCGACCGACTACCCGTAGCGAAACCCACTTAACGTGGAGCACAGAATAGCGATTTGTCTAAGGTTCGTTAACTGCCTTTCGCTAAGGAGACTTATGTCCCGAATGTCCCGTGTATCGCTCTCGTTGAGTTATCGAAAGAGTTCAGAATAGGTCCCCATGTTCTAATGGCAGTTACCGTAACCACGTTTAATGTTTAATTTCTGCAACGCAACACTTGGTCGATCAGCCTAGGGGGATGCCTTCCGGGAGGTCTTTTTAAGGGTAACTGGCCCCTATTCAGACGAGTCAAAAACCCTGAAAACTCCACGTGATCAGCCCGTTCGTGCGAAGCACGAATCATGACTAAACTCCCAGTGTTCAGGAAACTGGCCACTGGTGGGCCAACAACTTTTAAAAACATTCGAACTCCGAGTTCGAACTTTCTTCCACCCATTCGAGTTTCGCGATAAAATGCAATAGATGAACTGCACGTGTCTGGGCTCGTTCGATACAAGATCCGGAGTCTTATCGACGGATTTACAAAAGTAACGGATTTTCATTGTTTGTAGTCCAAAAAGTAGCAACTTGGAATCAGAGACGAGCCGCCATTTTGTATACCTAGGGTAACATTAACCATATTTTGTACTTAAAATTTTTTTTGGTATCAAAATAATAAAAACAAACAAATAGCATTATTGAATTGATGTCGCGGACCGCAACTAATTGTCTCGCGGGCCAGTCATGGCCCGCGAACCGTATATTTGACATGCCTGGTTTATAAACACGAGATCTGGACGCGATACTGTGATGCATCGAGGTAATCATAGTATTGGGACCTTCGAGCCGCGTGTACGGTGTTTTTAGAGCCATTTTGGTTATTATTATTATTATTATTATTATTATTTTCGATCTCAATTTATCGAATTTCTTATCATATATACATTTTTTAAATGGTTTGCTAATCGGCAACGAATTGTAAAAATTCGTCAGCCAAAGGTGTAAGATTGTTTCGTTTTCCCGCTGATAGTTCCGGGAGAGTGATAATTTAAGAGTTCGTTACATGTCAGAGAAACCTCTAAATGAAAAGATACTTTATTTGAAATTATAAAAGAAATTCTGTGGCTCGAACTCGACAGAACGTACAGTTACTGTACATAGCATGACCTTGGAACTAAGGACCCAATATGGTGGCTCTATAAGGAATATTGGTGGAATAAGGTTTTGACTTTGTGTGTATGCACTTTGCATCTGTTACGAGACTAAACTGTAATTCTAACTTTTTTGCACGAAATCTATGCATCTCGTTACTGGATATTTTTAAGAAAATTGCTAAAGTCTAATCAATAGCTTAGTCGTTTTTCTTAAAAAACGACTAAACTATTGATTAAACGACTAAACGATTGGAATTAGTTAAGATGATAGTCCAAATTTTGTGGCCCAAACATTCGTTCCTTATTTCGTAAACGATTCTTAATTTAAAGTCATAAGTAATTTGAGAGGAGATTCGGAAGGCATTTTTCAAGTGTAAATTTGATGATAATACTACTTAATAATTACTCGTATTAAACAAGTAATGATTTTGCGACAGCAATCGAAATATCATTAAATTAAAAATTAGTGTAAAGAAACTCTTTCTAAGTATTTAAGAAAGAACAAGAAATTAATTATTTTTGAATTTTGCACATTTTAATTTTAGCAATAATCGTCGTCTCTGTTCTGGCCGACATAAGGACAAGGAAGAACGAGGGAGAAGAAGAGGAATTCCACAGAGAAGAAGAGATTCGGAGGAAGTTGAAACCGAAAGAAGGGGCACTGGTAGACGCATTGGAGGTAGCACGACACCGGAAGAAGAGAATTTGGAGAAATCAGATGCGGAAATACCGGAAGTTTAGGAAAGGGAAGAGGCGATAAAGACAAAGTCGAAGATGAAATTAGTAAAGCGGGCGGAGATGACGTTGAAGCGCGACCCGGAACTAAACGCTTCGGAAGTGGATTCACGGGATAACTTGTTAGAAGTTAAAATTTAAAAAAGCTCCGTTGATATTTCGGCATTTTATTAAGTGTTAGAATTTCACTAGAAATAAAACTTGTATAACGTTCAAATTACGTCCATTAAATTATTTCATTTTTATTGCATAAATACAACTTACAAAATATATATTATACTCGAAAATATTTAACATTGTGCTAATGAAATAATTTTAAAATTAAGGAGTAAACTGGCATTATTTATTATATTTGTCATTCGATAGTAAGTAATATAAATTATAAGTTATGGAGGTGATTGAACGAAATCTTTAAAACCAGAATATTTGTTTTCGGCTCGTAAAACAATACGATTTACTTTTACAGCTTGTTAACGTGGTGAATAAATAAACGTTGTCAAAATTTATATTTGAAAATGTAATCAAAGGAAACCAAGCTCTGCACGTGCAAAATCTATGCGTGATCTCGGATGAGACTTAAACTCGTATAGTTTAATGACGTTTCCTATTAACCTTTCTTATAATTCGAAAAATTCTTACATCTTTTAACATAGTCTATTAAAAAATTTCTTACCAGGGAAGTAAACTTTGAAAGTTGAAGAGCTGCAATCATTGCGGCGAAATAAAATACAAAATAACACGATTAGTACAATACGATTGTCCACTTCGAAGAAAAGCAAGGCGGAAGATAGAAAATTTATCATACAAATGCCAAAACCGTACGCTACGGGACAATATAACACCGAAACTCGATTTATTTCTTGCAGATAGCTCCAATAATCCCAGTGAGCAATTATCAGATTTTCTACTTTCTCCTTCAAATTATTCTCCGCGTGATGAAGTTGATCAATGCACTGAGATAAATATTTGAATCTTCTCGAAAACAACAGATTCATTGCAGTAAAAATTACAACCAAAGAACTTAACTGTCCGATTCCATATATAATAAATAAGACAAGATTTATGTTGCTGATGCCCAATTCTAGTCCCGAACCAAATATTTTCGTTAGAGGGATACGATTAATCGATTAATAAGACGGCTACGATAATGTCACTGAACATACATGCAGTTACTGTATATAGAACTAAGGCTAACTTTTGCAGAAGCGCATTTATTTTTCCCTCTTCTTTGTATCCACTTGTATTTTTAGGAAAATAGAATCTTTTCTTTCTAAATAAGCTGAACTGAAAAGCTACGAAAGAACGAAACATTATAGCGAGTGGTTTGAAAACTTCTTTGTTTTCAGAAATAATATTGTCCCATCTTCTGTACCCAACTGTATCTGATAATCCTTGAACAGAAAGTATTATATTCGTCCAGAAAAATAATAAAAACAAAAAACAGTTTTGTTGCATATTTTTCAGTTTTTGTTCTCTGGCAATCGCAGTACATTACATTAGAATACTTCTGCCGCATTTAGAATTGATCGAAGTAAACACACAAGACACGAAGTATTTTTTGTATCTGATGAATTCATCTTTTAAACTGTCAAGTAGATTAAAAATTTTAATTCAGAGGAAGTATAAATTCGTAAATTTTTGTGTTATTAAATTTTCTTCTTTTCTAACACAATAATTAGATATGAATCAAAGTATTGCTTCTAAAACCTGACTGTTAATTTTATACTTTTTTATAGAATATTGTTTCGCATCACGTGATTAATATTCGATCGCGTATCGTAATATCCTTTGTTAGCCGAACAACAGAATCGATATCGTTTCGTAATTGAGTTCTGTTCTTGTGTGGTTTGTATATTTTTATTCCAATACAACAAATGGGATTCCAAACGAATAATATTTATATTTACTTTCTATAAATGTATAAATTCCTTACCTTAAAATCATTACAAAACTTCTTCCTTTGAAATGAACCAACGGAAAATATGAAAGGCACTACACTTCTACAATTGTAAATGCCTTTTATGTAACAAGAAGAATAACTTTCTGCTTTCTTATCTGCTTAAAAGAAAAAAATAAAAAACTCTCGGATTGTAAATTCCATTTTAAGAAAAGTTAATTTAATACTTATAAAGCATCTCCTGTTTTTCATTAAGACAAATATCAGACGTTTCATAATTATCAAACTTACCAATTGCAGGAGAGAAAACACGTTTTGAAACAAATAATGCTTAATGCATTGTTTAATTGGCAAGTTTCAATGAGAAAACGAATGATCAATTTTTTCCTATTTATCAAAGTCAATTTACAAAGATCACGAAGTATTGTGACATGTAAGTACATATTTTTTCTCGTCGAGATATTTATTAAACATTAATTGCGAAATTACAGAATCTGCCCGGACGTCCTTTACATTTAAGTTGTCGATACACGGGCAAAAATCATAGCAATGCCAACTATTAACACTAAAATACGGCAATCGAAATATTTCTTTTTAGAAAATTACCCGAAAGATAGTAAAAATCAGTTTTCAATCAGACGTATCTTTGTTATTTTTCAACATTGGCACTGGCGCGTGCTCAATTATTGAATATTTTAAAACTTTGTTATTTGAATTTCCTTAAACTAGCGCTATATAAATGCATTTGCACGACTGCATCACGTGCCTAATAAGGCACGAGATACAAGTTTTCTAGTACGTAATCCACCTCGAAAACACTCGAAATCGTATCGACGATTACCCGTCTTTTTGTTCCGACATTTAAATATGCCTAAGAATAAAACATTAATAAAATAATAGCAATATTTATGATTAATATAACGTTTTTTGCATAATTTTACAGTTAAAAAGAATGAATTATTTCACGTTATATCGGCAATACAGTAAGTGTCTTTACCGAGTGTGAACGATTAAAGACACTGATAATTGACACGTCGAGAAAATTATATTCTACTTTTGCCAATAACGTAAGTATTTATTCCGAAACCAGCCTAATTTCTACTCTAACATTCTGTAGTTAAGTTCAAATTATTTTTGAAGATTTACATGGAAATTAGAAAGAAATTATTTTTCAGTGTCCTCGCACTACGAGTTGACATTCTAGTGGGCTGATAGTTGACACGTAAGCATCGACATCAATTCGTGTAGAAAACCGATATTTAATTTTATATCCAGTTGCAATGATTTTTGCATCGAAAGAACTTCTTGGCCGATTTTTAAAAGTGTCACAAACACCTTTAAGATTAAATTATTAAATGGATAAATTGCTGCAATTCCAAGTTTCAACCCAGGAATAATGCATAAATAAATTTTATTGCTTAAATAATAAAATTTTATTGATCGAACATAGAAGAGGCGTGTCTGTGGATCCAATAAGATTAAATGCCACCTGTCGAACCGATTTGTCTCGCATATTGTTAAAGACAATACTCATGTGAGATCTAGCCCCCCCTTTTTAATTTCTTAAAGGGTAAAGTAAAGATTTTTATACTTTATTAAAATTATTATTAAAATATTTTACATGACAGCTACGCAAATATTAGAAGGAAGTAGCACCATAAATGATGTGATAAACGATGAAACATCTACTTTCGTTTTCACCCCCCTTCGTTTTTCGATAAACTGTTATATTTGGACAATAGATGTGATAAACTTAAACCTATATATGTTAGAGTGATTAATTAACTTGTTTGTTATATTAAATCATTTTGAAATGGACTTAAACTTTTTAAATTGCATAGTTGCAAGAAAGGGCTTTTTCATCTCCCTTTCAGTTAGATAGGAAGTTGATTTCCTTTCTGTAGACTTTTATCACTGTTTGAATCATCAAAATTCACGACACATCAACAGTTTTACCCGTTATTTTACCCATTTTATGATGTAAGACTGTAATGATTTGATCGGGTAAAAGAGATAAATATTATCAAGCTTCGCGCCCAAATCGGGAGAGTCCACCAAGAAATTCAATGGAGAAAGGAGTAACGAGGTGCTCTCCATGAAATACATATAGGAGTCCGTCCAAAGGGTTCGTCACGAAGAAGTCAACAAGAAGTTCTCCAATGTATAGTTACAAGTCCCTCAAATATAGAAGATATACTATAAAAAGGGCCTGATGTTAAAGTAGAAGTTAAGGATCTATAATTTTGTGCATCTTTGAAGATTATATGAAACCTACAATTTATGAGGTAGAATGACATTTGTCAAATATATATGAACTCTCTCTCACGCGAGTTAGGAATTAGTTTTAAGATAGTTATATTTGTATTCATTCTGTAAATCCATTCATGTAGTATTCGTTAAATATCTTTTGTTATTGTTATAAATATGTACTCATGTTCATTGACTCAACCGCCTGTCTAGTCTAACCTTCACACATCCCTCCCACTCGAAATATCTCGCAAATTTATAGCGTATCACTCCGCTTGATAGACGACTGATTGGTGTCGGCAGAAAACTATCTACAGGGGCTCATAAGCGTGTCTGTTACTTACAGGATATCTTCATAGATTCCTGTCCAAATTCTAAAATTAAGAAGCCATCCTACTCAGAGAAGCCGACTTGTGGTCGGAGCCTAGTAAGTGGTGGACGGTTTATTTACAAAATCACGATTTCCACCCTAGCGGATCTCACACTCAGATCAGGTTTTAAACAATTTTGATTAAAGACAATTATTAGTCAAATAGCGTTATTAAGATTTGTGTCTGTCAACATTAAATTTTGTTTCCTTAAGGCACATATTTCTTAAAAATTTTGGCAATGAGTAATGAAATGGTAGGGACCATTTCATTACGCATTACCAAAATTTTAAAAAAATACGGGCTTATTTTTCTGATTAAGCCGCAAATAACCTCGCGTAGTCCATTCTTCGACGACAGACATGTATTTTCCACACTAGAAAAATCGGGAGTATATTTGGTTCCATAGCCGAATTGCGATGCAGATATTTTTACATGGTGGTCACGACACCGAACGCCAGAAGGATATCCGTAACAACAAGTGCACTACAGAACTTTCTAGGAGTGTGGTGAAGAGAAATCGTGTGCCGAAATTGAATTAGACTTCGCTGCTAATGCAACGTGTTGACAAAAAGTTACTTTTATCTGGGAGGCTTATTTGTTGAAAGATCGGAACCCTGTTATAAATCTACATTTGGTCTCCCAAAAAATTGGGTATCACTTTTTAAAAGTTTTTTACTACCGGCCTGTAAATGTTTATAATTTATTTCTATGCTCATGCCGTTCTCGTGCCTATGTTAGTTTAAATCTAACTTGTATTCCATTTTCGAATATTTAAAGTTCTGTTTTTTTTTAAATTCATCATAATGTTCGAAAGTTACGTTCTTCGCCTGAAGATGTTTATTTCTTGTTTTAACGGACATCTTACGCGATTTGCATTACTTAAACATAACTCGAGAAAAGAAATATTATTTGTATTTTTATTTAATGTTCTGTTCTTACAAGGAATGTATTTCATAATTTTCATACAAGACAATTATTTCCTCTGTAACCTTTGTTGACATTAAATGCGGAATTCTCGTTTCTTTCTTAAATTTTTTTAACTATACTAAAAATAAAGTAATTTATGAAAATACTTGAAAAACTTCTCTTTACGAGTTGAAGAAACCTAAAGATAATTAATTAATGGATGAAAATACAAGCGTAATTCAGCATATAATTGTTAATATTAAATTAGTGTAATACGTTACATTTTTAAATCAAACTTTTGTAACCATAATTTATTGCCACTGAACTTGGCAAGAAGCCAGTCCTCGACGAAACTTAAATGATAACGCATAAATATCCGTTGTCCAGGTAACCTAGGCGCGATTGAATCTACGTCCCAACCGGTAAAACGTCATACCGGATATCGGATGTTAGAAAGTTACAAATAAACTGGTATCTTGTACAATATCACAAAAATATTGTGTTTTCTTTTAAATCTTAACGTCCTTTTCACACTCGGGAAATAACTGAAAGCTTACAAAAGAAGGTCGACTCCGCCGTAAAGACAGTTACAGTAGTGAACCGAAAATTGGAACCCCGGTAATTGGAATCGCCGGTAATCGGCACGATTTTCAGTCGGACTGTGTCGTGCTGAATCGAACATTTTTGATACTAAATTTACTTCTAAAGTATAATTTTCATGTTTTTATATTCTTCAATATATTTATTTTGTTTGTACAAAATGCAGAAATAATTTTTAACGATACGATATTTTCGATTATTATTATAAAAATTTTCGTTAGGCTTAAAATCGATAAAAATTCAACACGAAGCGACACGCAACGGAGAAAAATTCAACGCGAAGAGACACGCAACGGAGAAAAATTTGAACATCGGACAGGTTAATATATTTTTTCGTACAGAAACCGTAATCGGAACAAATCACTAATCTGAACAACCCCAGTCTCCTATTGATTCCGATTTTCGGTTCATTACTGTATTTCCCGAGTGTGAAAAGGACGTTAAGATTTAAAAGAAGACACAATTTTTTTGTGATTGCTTCTGTGAATTTGATATTGTAATGTATGAATTTTGTTCTGGCATGTTTTAATTATATTTTTAAGGGTATCTTTTACCCTACTTAAAAGTAGAATTTGCACTTATAAATAAATGGAGTTTATTAATAAAGAATACAAACTTATGTTTATTTCTTATCGTAGGTGTGAATTAAATTTAATATAATTATAATTTCAAATCTCAGAAATATTATACGTCGGGCCCCTAAAGTCTGGACACAAGCAAAAATACATATTTAAAAAAATAAAATTTATTACCAACATTTTGTTCAATTGGAATATTAAATAACGTCTTCGAGAGGATTTCCATCATTTGGAATACAATGGTTGATGCGCTTTGCAAAATTCACAGAAACTCGATGTAAATCCGCATGGCTGTCAATTTTAGCATATTCACTCTTTACTCGTTCAGTCAAGTATGTTACATCCGCGATTTTTATTAAGTACACCTTCTCCTTTATCATTCACCAGAAAAAGAAGTCAAAGGGACTAAGGTCAGGTGAACGTTACCTATGTGCCCAGATTTTAGGGACATCTTGTATAATTAAAATTTTTAAATTAACAAAACAAAGCGATGTAGACTTTAACAATTCATCATACTTTTATTAATGAAAATGATAATTGTTAACACATAGATTAGTATTTAGCGCAATAACATTTTGATTTTTTGCACAGACCCATTGTGTTCGACGTTTCTTTGCAATACTTACTGCATCCACCCGGAGTGTTGCACTTGCCGGGTACGCCGTTAGATGCAAATCCCACATCGACTAAGAAAGATATGAAGTCTTATGAATAACAGTTTAACAAAATTAAATGCGAACGGGAAAATAAACACTTACTCATCGCTTGAATAAAGACGAACACAAGAAGAAGAGTAAATATAATCTTCATTTTCCTCTCTCTTTCGCTTTGCTTGTTATCTAACAAGAAGACAAAACATGAAATTTAACAATGACAAACAAAAATCTTAGTAAGAATTTCTAATAACGCTAATTTTAATAAAGTATAAAAATCTTTACTTTACCCTTTAAGAAATTAAAAAGGGGGGGCTAGATCTCACATGAGTATTGTCTTTAACAATATGCGAGACAAATCGGTTCGACAGGTGGCATTTAATCTTATTGGATCCACAGACACGCCTCTTCTATGTTCGATCAATAAAATTTTATTATTTAAGCAATAAAATTTATTTATGCATTATTCCTGGGTTGAAACTTGGAATTGCAGCAATTTATCCATTTAATAATTTAATCTTAAAGGTGTTTGTGACACTTTTAAAAATCGGCCAAGAAGTTCTTTCGATGCAAAAATCATTGCAACTGGATATAAAATTAAATATCGGTTTTCTACACGAATTGATGTCGATGCTTACGTGTCAACTATCAGCCCACTAGAATGTCAACTCGTAGTGCGAGGACACTGAAAAATAATTTCTTTCTAATTTCCATGTAAATCTTCAAAAATAATTTGAACTTAACTACAGAATGTTAGAGTAGAAATTAGGCTGGTTTCGGAATAAATACTTACGTTATTGGCAAAAGTAGAATATAATTTTCTCGACGTGTCAATTATCAGTGTCTTTAATCGTTCACACTCGGTAAAGACACTTACTGTATTGCCGATATAACGTGAAATAATTCATTCTTTTTAACTGTAAAATTATGCAAAAAACGTTATATTAATCATAAATATTGCTATTATTTTATTAATGTTTTATTCTTAGGCATATTTAAATGTCGGAACAAAAAGACGGGTAATCGTCGATACGATTTCGAGTGTTTTCGAGGTGGATTACGTACTAGAAAACTTGTATCTCGTGCCTTATTAGGCACGTGATGCAGTCGTGCAAATGCATTTATATAGCGCTAGTTTAAGGAAATTCAAATAACAAAGTTTTAAAATATTCAATAATTGAGCACGCGCCAGTGCCAATGTTGAAAAATAACAAAGATACGTCTGATTGAAAACTGATTTTTACTATCTTTCGGGTAATTTTCTAAAAAGAAATATTTCGATTGCCGTATTTTAGTGTTAATAGTTGGCATTGCTATGATTTTTGCCCGTGTATCGACAACTTAAATGTAAAGGACGTCCGGGCAGATTCTGTAATTTCGCAATTAATGTTTAATAAATATCTCGACGAGAAAAAATATGTACTTACATGTCACAATACTTCGTGATCTTTGTAAATTGACTTTGATAAATAGGAAAAAATTGATCATTCGTTTTCTCATTGAAACTTGCCAATTAAACAATGCATTAAGCATTATTTGTTTCAAAACGTGTTTTCTCTCCTGCAATTGGTAAGTTTGATAATTATGAAACGTCTGATATTTGTCTTAATGAAAAACAGGAGATGCTTTATAAGTATTAAATTAACTTTTCTTAAAATGGAATTTACAGTGAGGGAAACTGAAAAATCCTCGAATTTTTACAGGCTAAAAATTATATTATACGTAGGGATAAATGGCACTTGATTCTTTGTGGCTTATTCTTTCAAACGATAAAATTAGTTCTGTTTCTAATACTTTTCTTTTTGGATCAGTGTTGAAATTAGATGGTAAAAGTTATGTGAAAGTAGTCTATATCAAACTATAAACTGTATTCAACGACAAATTATAAATAATAAATGTAACTGGTAGTTGGAATTGAAAATTTTGTTAGATCGACATTGTTAGTTTCTCCTTTTATGGTTGTCTCAAGAGCCTTATTTAATCGAAAGTCATGAAGCGTTAATTATAAGTGTGTTGTAAACAAAGCATACAAGAAGATTGCTCTTTGGTAGAAAAGAACAAACATTTTCAATTATATGTTAGTATTAAAACAACTTTTATGTTTGGGGATTATTTGTGTGTGGACATAAATTTTCAAAAAAAACGATTAATCCTGCAACTGAAATATGGTCAAAAATTATATTTTGACGCAAAATAGCAAACTATAATAATAGATCCTGAGAGAATTTGTGTTAATTGTAGTATTCGAGTGTATAAAACTCGGGAACGTATTTTATCACTAAAGCATGCGGAATTAAAGCGTGCAGGAAAACGCATTTGACGAGATATAAGCCTTGGAAAAATATAATTAATTTATTTAGTGTATTTAATTTTGTACTATCTTGTACTAAGCTATTATAATAACATGTTAATTTGTAATAACTTTAATTTTTGTTATACTTTAACTCCCTTGTAACGAACTAAGGTTCAATATACAATAAAGAATTGAATTGATTATACAAGTACAAATTATCAAAACAATAATGATAATTCTGATATTGACAATGTCTATTACACAACAATTACATTGGGCTAGAATGTAACAATTAAGCAGGAACATCTAGAGAAGCTCTCGAAGTATAAACAAATGGTATGTGCAGCATAAAGCAGATACTAGCTCAGCCAATTATACTTTTTGAAGTTTTCTACGTAATTTTACTTGACATTAGGATGGAAAATTGTAATTATTTATCAGGATGAACGCAATCGAAAATATTGAAGTGTCAATGAAGGACTGCAATGGCATTTGTGAAAATTCTTTTGCATCGTACAGTTCCAACGAAAACGAAAGTCGCAGTTACGTTGTATTCTTTTAATGGAACGATAATGTTCCTTTTCTTCGAAAGTTAAAACCTGAGGATGGCTTATTGAGTAAGCCGAAAACGTTAGTTTTTCTCAATAAAAATTATCTCAGCTATAAGTAAAAGGTGTTTTTTGTGAATTAGGTATGTGCAGCTCGAGTATTAGTTGGCACTGAAGAGGCATCGCAGACTTATATCACATCGATATGTAATAGAAACAACAAAGTCTAAACATGGTTCACTGACCATTAATTATTTAACACTAGTTTTTTCATTCATCAATAAATAAAATTGAGGAACTTTGTAGGTAAAGACCTAGCCTGTTAAACTACACAAAGACGAGTTATTAACAAATTTGGATTTGTATCATCGAACCGTGTTCTACGAAACTTTCACGGTTAATTTGCATGCACGAACGCTCGCACTCCACATTAATGAAACGTTGTATGTTAAAGGGCTGGTGAATCGAATCAATGCAAATCAATGCAAAGGGGGGCAAGCGGGACACTCGCTCTTTCATTAAACAGAGTTGAAATGTTCACAAGTTATAATCGTAAAAGTGATTGAGATATGTGATCTTACACTTTCGACCGTGGGACGCTTTGTCTCTCCTTTTGTATTCTTGCAATACCTTACACGTGAGAAAAATTTCAAAATTAATTAATTAAATAAAAATTTATTGATATAATGTTTTTCTCCAAACTTTGTCCGTCGAATAATTGGCTCTGAACACCCATTACAAATCATCCTTTTTTCTCGAAAGCTTCGTAATGCGAGATGCCGTTTCTCCGTCAATTACTAGAAACATTGTTAATTAGAAAAACATTTTACAAGAGAAAATTAAGCCGATGTTCTACTTTTAAAGTAGAAAAATCACTGGGCGGATGCCGGGAGGATCGAAAAACTCCAGGAATTTTTGAGGGTGTTTCTTCTCAAATATGTCAGGCACCGTGCATTAAAACCTGTTTGTCCCATTGTTTACTTGTCCGAACCAACGATTAACTCGACGACAGGGCTCTCTTACTGCCCGCAGGGAGGCGGGACAAAAAATAAAGAAAATCATAGAATAAATGAGCACATTTACTAGTTTGAAATTTATTAATTAGATGAATAAAGTCTTATTATTAATACTATAATTAAAATAATTAACTTTTAAATCAAAGTCTTCAATCGAGCGAATTTCTTAACTTGATAATTACACGAGGAAATGTTTATCGTAATTATTCTACATCAATCTATAATTATAGAGAATATATTTATTTAATGATTATAAATAAAAAGAAGAGTTTATTATAACTAAACTAGATTTTCCTATTTTAACATATAAAATATATAACTTACCCAAGATAATATTTTATAAAAATAGAACATTTCTATACTTTTATACGTCGTGTGATTATTGACGTAAAGAAATATTAACAAAAAGTATTGTTATAACAAAGATGTTAGAAATTATGGTGCCATTTACAGTAAATACTTCCTTCAATTAGCTTGTATTAATTGATGTAAGGAAAATATTGTTCGAATTTCCTTCACAGTTTTTTTTTTAAACCGAAACTTCTGTTTACAATTCACCTTGAAATTTAGTAAAATAATATTTAATATAAAAGAAAGATTTGTTACAAGTGAATTTTCGTGTGATAACTTCACCAACAACGACACCTTTTAACATTTTATTAAAGAATGTGAAATCCTTTGATAAAGTTTTCTATCACAGGAAAGGTTAAAATTAATAAATATTAAGGAAAGGAGTGAAAATTATATAAAAATTTACGAATTATAGTGTTAGGCGCACTTGTCACAATACGAGCATTTCATTTTACTTCATTCAAGTAAACAAGCTAAAATAACGAAATAAATTCGTCATATTTGTACGTAAATAGAATATAAAATTAATTTAATGGCCTTTATGTCCTTATATTCTACTATGTTATAATATTGTCGACTTATCATATTATAAGGAAAACAACAGGTGAAAAATAAAAATTTATTTTTTCTGATTAAGAACTCTTCCTCTTGCAAATAACCTGTATAATTATCCTAATAATATGATAAGTCCCCAGTCGACAATAATATAACATAAAATATAGAATTATGTCGGTAGAAAAAATGACACGACGGTTGCAAAATTATTGAAAAAGAAAATGAAGCGATTAATTGGCTTCTGGAAGAAATGAATTTTGAGGAAAAAGCACATTTACCCGGTAGGTAGCGGGAAATACGTCTACTGGGAGGAGGAAAGTACGTTCTCATTCTCGTACAAAACTATCGGGACGAAATGACCGAAAAAGAACAGCTACGTTGCGAATGGCGGCATCATCTCGCCGCCTACGAATATTTGTTGGTCAATATTGGTATTTTGACAACGCTGTACGTGACGTACGTCTTCTGCAAATTAATATTTCTGCATTTTCTACCACGATCCGTCCCTAGCTTTCGTAGGAAATACGGAGAATGGGCCCTAATCACCGGCGGAAATTCCGGCATAGGACGCAGCTACGCCTTTCTCTTGGCAGAAAAAGGTACCGACGTCATCATTACGGGCAGAGACGAGGAATCTCTTCGTAAGACGGCGGAAGAAATCGAAGGTAAGTACGGAGTCCGTTGTCGCTACGTTTCTGCTAATTTTACAGAAGAAGGCGAATTTCGTAAAGTGGCTCTCGAACTGAAAGATAAAGACGTGGGGATTTTAGTTCACAATGCCGGAACTCTAGGCAATTTACCCCGTTTATTTTTAGAAGAAACGGAAGAAAACGTACTTACAATGATCAATATATATTTAACGATGGCCGTGCGTGTGACGTATCTCGTATTGCCTTCCATGATGTCTAAGAGGAAAGGAGCGATAATTTTCTTGACGTCGTTTTCTTCCTTAGTTCCCACACCGGGAATGAATACTTATTCGGCTTGTAAAGGATTTTGGGATCACTTGGCCAGAAGCATTTCCGTAGAATATTCGTCGCCCGGGTTGCACATTCAATCGCTTTCTCCGTTTTACGTGAAGTCCGTATCGAAGAGCATTCGAGTAGGAAATATCGATGGCGTGATTCTAACTGCCGACGACTTTGCCAGAAAAGCCATTACAACTTTAGGATTATCCGACTACACCTCGGGTTATTTCTTACACGACATTTTCAAGTGTGTGCTTTTGCTTTGCGGCGATTCCGTATGGAAATGGTTTATGCTAAATCAAGTGACCAAAAAACGAAAGAGAGATTTGCGGAACTGAAACAAGAGGAAAGAACTTAAAGTCGAGTAACATTTTCACGTAAACACGTTTAACCGAAAGTGTTGGCTGAAACATTCTGGGAATTTGGGAAATGGTTCACGCTTACGACGTTATTGTTCGGTACATTTTAAAAGCACATAACTATCCTAGCAATTTTTTCTTTTCGAATCCACTGCGCATTTTAAAACTTTGTTTACTTAAAAGTGAAATATATTATTAGCCCAATAACTAATAATTAAACATTAAATGTATATTTACTTCCTTATTTTCTATCTTTAAAATATTTATAATTTCAACGAATGTAAAGTTTAATAAATTACTTGCTGCGTGTAAATTCTTATCGATGGAAATTATAAATGATATTGAAAAGCGATTGGTGTTATTTTTATTTAAACATTTTCAGAGTAAGAAAGTTTATTTCGGAATCCAAAGTCCCGCTTCATCGAAAAGAAATTATAAAATAAATTTAACCTTTACGTTTAAGAAATCAACTGTTAACTGTTAATATTTAGAAAACTTTTACACGCGACACGATGATTGGTGTTACACGTAGAAGCTTTTTAAATTTTAAGTATTTTCTAGATAAGAAGAAAACAATTTAAAAATTTCGGTTAATATTAACCGAAATTATTGTTTAATCTTTGATAACGTAAAAGTTTTATCTATAAAATTTCTTAAATATTAAACAGAATCGATTATCTGCTTCTCGTAACGGGATTCGTTTTTTTCTACAGTAAAGTTTAAAATTTAAGTGTCAACGAACGAAAGATATTGCCAGCACGTTCGCGTAAAAATGTAAGTATTGATCTTAAAATCTGTCAAATTAGATGGAGAAGAGAAAATGAAAAGAATTAAAATAAAAACATTTTTGAAGGCAATATCTCGTTCGAATGATTTTATAAAATACACTTTTTAAACGAAAACTTTGTAAATTTTGAAATTTAAAAAACCTTCTGGAAGGCATTTTCACCGGCTCTTCGGAGGATTAGCAATTAGGCAAGAATCGTATTAAGCTCAATGCGAGATAGATAGATAGAGAAGAAGAAGAACTGTTTTCCGATACGCTATACATGCTAATTCATTGTCAATCTTTAACTAGTGATAAGTGTTTTAAAGATGAAGTCGTTACATTTGAAAAAACAAATTTAAAGAAATGCTTTGTACTTCTTCTGACTAACTGTTTTAAGATTCGAGTCTTATTTTTGTTTTCGTCAGCGTATGAAAATTAAAATGTAATTAATTAAACAGTTCGATAACCTTTTTTGAGTATTTAAAATACGTGTATGATAGATAAGTTTGAAAATTAGGGTTGAATTTCAGAAATTTTTTCGGGTCTCTCGTTTTGACAACTTTGCCATTAGTTCGTGCTTTGGAATTCAATTTCCGTATCGATGCTCTGTTAATTATTATCACTTTACCTATAACTAGTGTATCTATTATTATTAATACTTTTTAATGTCAAATTTGAAAGTCTATTTCTTATTTCGTTTTGTTTTCATTAGAATACGGTATCAATTTATCATCTATACATATTGAGAGAATCACCGGTATATTGCAGACGTAACCAACCAGGAAAGTTAATATGGCACGTGCTCTAATCTCCGACACTCAAATACTCGAGACACTAAAACAAATCGGAGTGGCTGTCATCATTTTTCACCCGCTTGGAACATTTAACTGAAAATTTTAAATAATCACAACATATTTTTCTTAAGAATTTCGTCATAATGTGCACACGTTTTAATTAGTTTATGCATATTAAATATTTTTCCAATGCTATTTTTGTTTATAGTTTTAAATGAAAATAATTCCTGTAGTTAGTAAGCTAATGCTGGGCTCCTGCTTGATCTTTTTAAAGCTTCGTATTTTCCTAAAAAATAGTTCTGACATTTTCCCCTAGGATTTTATAATAATTTATAACACAAAAGATACTTTTAAACAAAATCTCGTAACAACGATACCGAAACAATTTTAATTTTGTTCTAATATGTCTTATTGTTTTCCGCAACTCGTTGCCGAAAGTGCGTAACTTCCGGCAACGAACTGTCTGATTTTTATATTAAACTGAAGAAATTCTTGTAATAAATCTACAAAAAATGAATTTGAATGTAAAAGAAAAAATTATAATTTAGTATTTAAAGACAAAGAAAACTCAACATTCTTACAGGATAGTGAAATACTGCAATAAATACTGTATACATTACTTATTTGCCACGGAAACTTTCGAAACAAAATGGCCGGATGTATTTACGTAAAGATGAGATTTACATTTTAAACATTCTGCGTAAATAACGAGAAACACATAATTGGAACACAGTTAAGAAAAACATTATATTTGCTGTATTTAAATTAAAATAAAAATTCTACAGACTAATGATAATTAAGGCTCTACCTGAAAAGCTACCATTCGAAAAAGTTTGGCTACTTAAACAAATCTTTGATACAGAATGAGCCAAGCCTCCATTGACCTGTATGTTAAAACATTACAGCACTTACAGGTCGTATTGTCAGAGTACGGCCACCATATAATTTCCACACGACTTATCTAGCGGGTTTATCTCGAATGGAATTTTGAATTAATGAATCATATTTGATTTCTAAAGTTGAATGGTAAAGACACGTTCATAATATATGTCCTGCTAGCTTTTTTAAGTTTTGAAATTATAAACTACGTTTTATATCTTTGTCGATCCTGTCGCTTCGACTTAAAATTAGTATTGAATTGTTAAGTAACTTTGTAATCGAACAAAGAGGTAAATAAGCACAAATGTCGATCGAACAATCCGTCATTCATAACTATCGCTCGGTCAATTTGATTTAAGTATTTCCTTAACCGTAACGAGTAATTATTTATTGTGGCATCGTCACAATGTTCTCAACTTTTGCGTAGCGTTTTCCCCTGTCCATCATACTTTTCCTGTTAGCAATTGAGTCCGGTCGGTCATATATCCAATTCCGTTCAGGGAAAAATTTTTGAACTGAAATAACGCGAACTCCGGTGTAAACTCGATGTTTGTATATAGTTAATCCGGATCTCCTGCCCTTACAATTTCCATATCTGGTGTCGACATTTATCTAACTAAGTCTTTTTTCGAGATTAAGGAAGGACACGCTGAGAAACGGACAGGACGACAGTGGGAATTTATAAGCCTACATGTTTTCAAATTAAAGCCCAATAACGTCGTCGTTGTTTTCGTTCACGAAGGGTGGATTTAGATCATCCGTGTCACCTCGACTCTTTACAAAGAAATTCTTGGAACAAGCATATTTAAAACATCCAAATGGAAATTTTTTAATAATTCCTAACATTAAAATTGGGAATTCCCCGCATCGATTTCGTGTTAAATCGACGCTCCCGCATGGATTTAACACGAAAGCCCACAAATCTCGAATATCCTAAAGATTTCCACGTTTTTAATCGAAGAATAGAAAAATTGATATTTGTTTATTTTATGACAAGAAAAAGTTGTCAGTAATAAAGACACAATTAAATTCTATATTACTCGATAAACATTTTATTTGAAATATTCTCGTGTTTTATCTTAAATTACGAGATAAAGTCAAAACAAAGTTATTTTTATGACGTAGTAAAAGATCCAATTCATTTTATCACGATTCTACTTTTTTGTATTAAAGCACGTTAAACTGGTGGTTCGATTTCGGCAGACTCCTGGTTGGCGGAACACTCGCACTGACCTTCGCAGACCTGCGGAAAGTGTTGGCATACGATCGAACACATATGCTCGCACATCTTGGCGTCGAGGATACCTTCAGTTAAGGCGAAATCCACCATCACTGAAAATATTTATGAAAATTAATAAAATCCTGAATAAATAATAAAGAAATTTGTCAAACACCAACATTGAAAAAGTATTTAGTTGAAATTATCGGATTAAATCGCAATTAATTACAAATACTAGGTAGGGCCTATATAAAACGTTTAAACCTTCACCCGGATGATGACGTAGAAATGAATCGCGCTTTAATCGAATATTCCGGAAAGCGTGCGCTTCCAATCGGGTTTTGGCAATTTTCGAATTTCTAGGTATCAATGCGATGAATTTAAAATGACTTTCGCAAAAGACAAACGAAACTACACGCCAATTCTCTGTTTTGATCACGTAAAATTCGTTTCCATCCAGTTCTTACACCGTTCTGGAAGGTGGTCGCCGGTCAAGTGATAGACGATGACCGTGTTCACGTCGGATAGGTCCTAAACTTCCAATTATAAAATCTACTTTTTAAGTATTCATCACATATAACGTAGCGCATTCATTATAAATTCTTAGAGAAAAGTTTAGTGTTTTCCGGACTTTTAAAAGTATTACATATCGGTCTTGGTAATAGAAACAAATGTATTCGTTATTTAACTCTAAAAACTAAGCTTTACGTTCAACTCTAGTAACCAAACATTTTTATCATTTATCAACGAGAGTCTTACCCGAAAAGAGAACCAACAGAGCGAGACTGGCGACGTAAATCGGGGCTTTCTTCATGATAATCAACGGATTCTTGCAATTTCCTCTACAAACCAATAAAAATTAGACATTAAAATATGACAAATATACAAAGTGACAAAATTATTCAAGGAAGAATTATGGCATCGAAAATAGAAAATACAATATCTCTTTTAAATTGTTCAACGTGCTTTGTATTACCGTAGAGATTGAAAATTTATTTCAACCGCTTTGTTCTATTTGCAATTAAATTAAACAATATAAGGTTTGTGTACTCGCGAATATAATTATCTTACGATAGATTTGAGAGGGTTGTGTAAGCGTGTGTTTAAAATTTTTATAATTTTACAAATTAAAGTCTATCGGGCAGTAGTATGAAAAACAATTTGAAAAAGACATACCTGTTAATGTCTAAACCTTCAATCGGGAGAATTTGTACCGTTCTACTCCAAACCAACTTTTATAACGAATAAACCCTAAACATTTTGGGTCGGACAGATGGTTCTCTTTCCCGCACGTCACTTTTAGTTTTATTTCTATTGTAAAATTCAAAAGCACGACCTAAATTATTTTCTTTGTTAATAGTCTATTAATTTAAATGATTTCAATCAACTCCGTTTGCTTCCGTAAACTATCCTCGATATTAACAATTAGTTATTGTTTTGTTCCCTGAAAAAGTATTGACAGGAGTACTAATGATCGTCACTTCCGCAACTTTCGTCTTTTCTTTACTTTTACCAATGCTCTTACGGGCAATGAAAATTAGAAATTTAAGGCATTATAGAGTTCCCATTAAGTTATTGTTCCTTCGACCTTTTTATTCAATGTATTGTTAAAATTTCGAGTATTTCAGTAGGCTTCAGTATGCAGTTTAGCGAGATAAAACATTCCGATCGTACGCAGTAAATCTAACCGATGAAATGCATTAATAAAATTCATAATGAAGAAACTTTACATACATAAATATGTATTTACATATCCGTGTGTAATGCATGAATAAGAATGTATTTAGTTTAGTTACGGCAACGCAATACTTCGATGATTTGTCTAGGGGAATTGCCTTCCGGGAGGTATAAAGGTAACCGGTCCCAATTCAGGCGTTACAGACATGCAGAAAAGTCGGAAAACGCCGTGTGGACAGCCCGTCCCGGTGAGGCTCGAACCCAATTTTAGTGGAAAGTTTTGTAATATTTATATACTTTTTAAACATAGTTTATTACGTTAAAAACTATTACCACTGAAACATTGTAATGTAAACAATTAAATACAGTTTTTGTTTAGTGAAACAATAATGAAAGTTTCTCGAATGTAAAGTAAAAATCGTTTTCCCTCACTAGGCAATTTCCCATTGCCTAGCAATGTACACAAAGGTATTCGAAAATTACAAATTTTGTTTTTAAATGTATACTTTTGCCCCATTTTTTTTCGCTAATAATTAAATTCCAAAGCCATGAAAGCGAAAAGCTAAATAATCTTATTGGCAACGAAATTCCATGACTAGAGTCACATTAAAATTCCTTTTAGAAAAATACAAAGAAGAAACGAATCTCAGAACATCGAAGATGAAAAGCTTAAATAATGAACGAAAGACAGAGATCATATACAAATACAAGGTGTCAAAAAAGTTATTCTGCATTACAGTTTTTTCTACAGCAGATGTCGATTCTATACCAAACGTCTATACCGGCCTAATGAAAAGTATGAACACGCTTTATCATATTATTTAAAAGAATTTGTTGTGTGGGGTGGAACAAGACAGTTTTATATATGAAAAAATTTTAAATTTGAATTTCTCTAAAAGAAAAAAAAAGGAAATAGTGTTACTGCACAGCAACTTTTCGAACACCCCGCTTAAGGAAATGATTAAATATAAACGAAATCATCAATGAAAACAAATATTGTAACCGAAAAACTATTAAAGTTCGCTTTGTTTACGAAAGTGCAACGAACCGGGAAATGGAGTCGATTTCTAATTATTTCCGCATGTGTCTGTCGATGGGACAATCAAATCTTTGCCAACAAAATATATGCAATTACTCTTTATTGCGATAGTATATACACAGAATAAACCATTGAGGTCAAAGTACTTCTGGTTTTACCCCACGCTGACCAATGTAAAATGAAATAACGACATATTTAATATAATGAATTTAGTATTTTATTTCACCTTTATCTGTTTCCTTTCTTAAACTGTAATAACGGAAGAAAATTTCAATTAGTTATCGAGATAACGTCCATTTCTGTATAATATTTTCTGTACGTTTTAAAATGAAAAACACGTAAACAGATATATTATATTAAACAATAATAATCTCTAAACACCTAATAAGTAAACTAGTTAAGTAACGCTGTATCAGCGTGTAGTCGGAACGAAGCTGCTCGCACCTTTATTTTCTAGATTATGAGGGAAAAAAGAAACACAGAATCATTCGTACTCAACAATATATTTGATTTCTATTGGATCATTTAAAGGTACAAATATAAGGTCAGAATAAGCCATTAATTAATTGCTATGCCAACGTTTCACGAAATTCTGTCTGTCATTACGGGCCTTGGACTTACAGATTGACTCGTAGCCATCTTTATTGTAACTCTTTAAAAATACTGAGTCAGTTATTTTTTTCACTCGACTCAATGTGACATTGAGTCGAGTGAAAAAAAATTCAGCTATCGGTCTTACCTATGTGACATAGGTAAGACCGATAGCTGTCTCATTTTTCCCTACATCTGTTTTGATTTTTGGAAGAGTTAATCCCTGTGATTTATGTATAGTCATCGAGTTTGCTAAAGTCAGGGGAAACTGTCTACGAGATCGCAATACATTGCTGTCGTTCGAAGAGCGTATTATGGGGATTATTGGAAACAGATTACCGTAGATGAAAGGTCCTTGATAGCTATCGAATTCCACTAAAATAAACAGAGGAAGAACTGGAGGGCGAGCATTAGGAGCATATATAATGTAGCGTATAGTTCCTAGTGAACCGTCGACGAGACCTCCTTGCAGCCATAAGTTAACTCTCGGCACGATTCTGGCATTAACTGAGAGATTCAAATACTTGGAGCGACCGAGAGCTAAATCATCTTTGGACGAAGGCGGGGCAATATCTGGAGTGTTTTCGGATGCTATATAAGCAACAGGATACCCAGTTGACGTAGTCTTCGTTGTTTTGTTTAACTCGCTCGTTTGTTGGATATAGCTCTACTGCCGTTTAGAACTGATCGAGTTCATCTCTGGACAAATAGGCTGAATTTCTTGTCGTCAGAATGTTCAGATCTGTATCAGAGAAATCACCCGAAGCTAGATGTTGTAAGACATCCGTGAAGGAACTGTCTGCGCTATTTTGTCTATGAGAATTATTAAGTTTAATGAACTTCTCAAAAGAATCAAATAAGAATGTAATATTTCTTTTGTAAAAACACTCGAGTGGAGAGAAGTATCTTTAACGAGAAGAAGCTGACGAAAATCACCAAACAAATCGATAAAGAATCCACCAAACGGCTCATATTTCTCGGGGTTTATCTCCCTCAATCTTCTCTCGATCATGTAAAGCACTCTTGCACCAATCATTGACATTTCATCGATGATGACGAATTTGAGAGAATTCATCTCAATCTGGAATCTCTGCGCAGCTTCTCCAAGTGGAGATCGAAATTTCGTACTAACGATAGGAAGACGAAGGAGAGAATGGATCGTAAAGCCGTCAATATTGATCGCTGCTGCTCCACGTTTAAAAAAAAACTTTTTAAACTTATTATTCTATAAAGATTCTTCATATTTGTTATGTATCTAGTTAGCGATAACATTTACCTTTTAAAATTACCGTTTTAATGCTTGTCATATTTTCCGACCACTAGATGACGCTTCTACACGTGCATGCAGGAAGCGACTAACACTTGACTTCGTGCATTCCTTGTCAACATTATAACTCTAGAATGAGTTGTCCGATCTTGAAGGAAGTTTCTAGGACGACTCAGCATCACTCGAGGATGAATTGGTTAAAATTTCAACTCTCAAAAATGAACCATGCTGAAGAAAAACGCGATCTTCCTTTTGACCCCTATCTCCAGTTCTACAAAAATGGATCAGTTTTGAGAGCTGAAATTTTAAACAGTTCATCTATGAGTGATGATGAGTCGTCTTAGAAAATTTCATCAAGGTCGGACAACTCATTCTAGAGTTATAATGTTGACAAAGAATGAATGAAGTCAAGTAATAGTCACTTCGTTCTGACAATAATATATAGGTGTGTTTAAAGGCGAAAGTGTCTTTAATACATAGACAATTATTCGTTTATACATTTAATTTTAACTATAAACGAGTGATGACAAAATTCGTTATAGAGTGCCACTAAAATTGTTGGCGTAAAGCAGAATAAATAGAAATTTCAAATGTGTATTCGTAAATCAACGAAACTTAAATTGTCGATTTGTATATTTGACTCTAGTAAATAGTTATATTTTAATCTGTAATTTAGAAACTGGAACCGAATCCAAGATATGATTTGATCTTTTTAAATAACTATTTTCTTACTCGTGACAATTATTTAAACTTGTATTAGGCTGATAAAAATTCAATGATACTAAACTATATTTCATATTCTTGGATGAAAATGAAAAGAAAAACTTTTATTATAATTTTCAGTCTTTTAATAAAATTTAAAAGATGTTCGTAAAATAGATTGACTTTTTCATAGAAAATCGCCGATAAAGTATTTCAACCGAACGGAAAAACTTTCTAAGAAAAAAGAAAAGGACGATATTCTTGTATACTTTTATTTATAATTATTTTTGTCAATATTTTGAATCACGAGTTTATTTTTAATTCTAATCCTGTTTTCGTAACAAATAACTGTCTTTAATAATTATATATAATATATATGTAGGAGAATTGAGTTTATGGAACTTTTTAACTACAAAATCAAATTTCATTTTATAAAAATTATGACGGGAAAAACTCACGAAGCAATCAATATTCATTTTACAGAGAATTTAATTATAAGTACAGTGTAAGGGATAATACCGACAATAGTCAACAAGAGATTCGCGTTTAGGTTGATCGGCAAAAGCTTGCTTATTGAAGACCGTTCTTCGCACCATTGCTGAGGCTCAAATCAAGTATGAAAAATTGGTTTGTTTTGTAAATGATATTGTAAAATGAATAAGGACGTTTATTTGTCACTGTTACTTCTTTGGATTATTTTTGTCAGTGGTAATCTTATATTACAAATCGGGTTTATCATCAACATCGGCAAATCTAACCTCACAATCGAAATCATAGTGGTTGTTTTCCATTTAGGTTTTAAATTTCTATTATTTTCCGATATTTGTCATTGTTGTTCTAACGTCGACAAAGTTGCTATCGATGTCATCGACGGCATTTACGATACGATTTTGAAGAGCGATGGTAAATGGATCGAAGAAAGAATATTTCGTTTTTGTACGATTCGCTTTGCAAAATTTGTCAAGATTTTCTGATTACAATATGTTTAAGCGATCTTGTACTGTATTAGCGTGCATACCTCCCGTGATGCAACTTTCTTTGGTGAACAACTGGACGCCATCATCTTATTTTCGAACACCTTTTCCTTCAATTTTCCTCCCTTTACAATTTTACAATGAAAATTATCACGTAGTGTCATCTATTCGCCAAGGAAGTAAACGAGCTTTAATCTACGACTAGGTATCATTTAGTACCCAACTCGAAGTTGCTACCGAGAAGCAGTGCAAAGATACCTTCCTACGCTATCCTTCCGAACCGGCGCAGTATGCCAGGTGGGCATCCTGCTGCGATTGACCTTTCTTCAGGTGGTGTCTATGTATCCCGTTATTGGGCATTGTTTCCTGCGAAGATCGGCAGCGGCGGTTCCGTTCTGAAGTTTGCCGTAGCAGTCTGCAACGGGAGTTTTCGTCTTGCTCCCATTGCCTTAAACCACCGACGGGCACCCGAGAGAGCGTGGCATTTGGGCCGCTGCACCTATCCCTACAGCTTTTCCCTCTATCTACATTTTATCTTACCCTTCTTTTTTTTAAGCCGGTTCTGCCAAGGCTCTCTTTCTTTTCGCTAGCACCTTTGGCCAGCACTTTAGTAGGAAACATGCAGAATACTATACAGCCCATCGGCAGCTGATTGTGTATAGGTTTGAAAAATAACAACAAATATGGTAAATAAACTTAGGTTCATCCTGGTACCTGTTTTATATTTGGCATTTTAAATTTAATTTTAAACTATAAATTGTAAGTCTTAGCGTCGGGTTATAAACTCCGTAACGTAACCGTATCCGTAAATGTTTGCTACACCGGATCTATAGAAATAGTTGTAAAATACCGTAAGACCGTTTCCTTATCTGTACAGAAACAAACTTTTTTCACGTCTTACGAAGCAGTCCATTGTGAGCATGCACAAAATCATCTACTAAAGTCGCCAGATCAAAGGCTATAATTATTTATTCATTTTATCATTTTCCTATTTTTATGATTAAAGTAACTCTTAAAATTTTATATTGTTTAGAAGTAGCATTGTCTGTCAAAAGCTATGTTTCAACCAGTTTGTTACTTTTGCTTGACCTGGCAATACACTGGCATCTAGGACTACGGGTGCGTTCGTTTATAGCGGACGCTCTGCATCTCCGCTAGTACAGGAGTGCGCTGCTGTTTGTAGGCATTTAGAACGCTGATAAAAGAAAGAAAGATGGCGGCGCCCGTTTTATCGATAGCAGGGTTTCTCATTTTCCGGTCTGTCGCTTGTCCCAGGATTTCACGAAAAAAAGTGAACTGTTTCCCGGAATGCAGGGTAATCCTGGGATATAATTATATCTCAAAAATAATTCTATCATTTGATTTCAAGATATTTTGTATTTTTCATTTTTTAAGGAGTAATTTAATACGTTCTGCAACCTCCAAAATCATAATAATGCTGTGTAAGATATATATCAAAAATTACCTTTGATTACGTAGAAATTTTCACAAATAGAAAAATTTGTTAAAGTTTGCTGGAAACTGCATATTTGTTTGCTGGTTTGCTGCAAGTTTGCTGGAAACTGCGATTCATATCATGTGGGTGGAATCGTCTTTAATGCATTTAAGAGATTAAGAGAAAACGGATGTTACGTGTTTTTTCACCCGTAGTCTGCAGATTTCTAGTTCGTTTTCCAGATTGTAGTACTTCTTTTGCTCTCTACCTCGGCTTGCTTTGATAGCGGTATCGAGCTTATAGCCCGATAATTCGGCAGTTCGTTTGTCTTCAATAATCGGGTTTATGAAGAAAAACTTCATACTCGTTTGTATCCTGACCCAATTTGCGCAACCCGACGTTACGCAGTTATTCAAGCTACTGGGCATAGTTAAAAATTAAGACAGCGTCGGTGTAATTATTCAATATATTACAGGATCTGCCAAGTAAAGAATTTTCAGAGTTCTACCACAAATAAGCTATTGACCGTTTGTGACGTGCCATAACGAGCAAAAATTTAAAAAACTAATAAGTAGATTTAAAATTAATAAATACAAATGTATTCTGACAGTTTATGAGTTAATTATACTTTCTATTTGCAAAATTTTCTCAACCTTAAACAAAATAAGAAAAAAGTGAACTTTTAAGAAATTTGCGGGATTTTCCGGGATATTTCCCGGGTTAAAAAAATAGCCGGAATCCCGTGATCCCGTTTGAGAAACTCTAATCGATAGTATCGTAATAGAAGGATCTATGATATTAAAATATGCGTTTTTAATGGCGATCCGAAGAAAGACGTACTAAAAGAATTATATGATTTAACATCATTAATATTTACGGTAGCATTTACCGGTGGGTCCGCTGAGCGCAGTTTCTCGACCACGAAGCAAATTCGTACATTGGCCAGGAACACTCGGCGGAGGAAAAATTGTCGTCGCTAGCGTCGCTTTCGATAGAAAAAAGCTTTCAAATACGTCGATGGAGTCGACGACCGGCGACTTTTACGATAAAGTAATTAACGACTTGGCGGAAAAAATCGCCGAATAAAGTTAGTTTGTAAAAAATTGAAAAAACAAGTTTTTCTATCATTGTTTGTATCGCATCAATTTGTATTATGTATGTATTATTTGCATTTTAGAACTAAAATACATAAATTGTTTATTTTTTGCCATTTCCAGTATTTATTTAAAATTTTTATGCAAATGTCATGTACCGGACAGGTCTGACCCGTCACGAAGACGCGAAAAAACGGTTAATTTAGAGAAAAATGTATTAGTTTATAAAAACATAGGTAAAAGTCGTTTGTAGTCGGACACCCATTGTTTACATCAAACTACCGGGCAGAAACCGTAAATCGCGGAAAGAAGTCGTCCTATGATCGGTGGAAGATCGAATTCGTCTTCGATTTTGATTTTTCTCGCGCTCCAGGTGATTGAGAGAGAATGACCAATCAAATGGACGAAAGAAAGAACGGAGATTGATATAATCTCCGACCAATCGAGGACACCCGGCACTCGGTTAACGTTCGAACAACCAAAACGCCGTTCAACGCGCAAAAAAAAAAAAAAAAAAAAAAACAGTTTCTCGTCTATTGTGCCAACCCGTAATCCGTGCCACTTCGGACTTAGACCGTGTCCCCGACGCCAACGGACGAAATCTTCCCGTGCCCTTCAGACTCGTCAACGCAACTGTCCCGGGGCCACCTTCGATCGACCATCGAAGAACCGCATCGACGCCCAGGATGTCCGAACGGCTGATTGTCCTAAAGCAAACTATTTTGTACATAGTATACGTTTATTTTATGTTTCATTTTTGTCGGTTTTTGTCAGATACGTCTCTTCCGCCACCACGCACGTACGAATGGACCCTAGGCCGTCACTGACGCGCAATTAACTAATTTCCCCTGGAAGTCTGGAAGTCGGCTTCTTACAGAAACACAGCTTCCCTATCACCAAATGTCACGGCACGCCACTGTTTTAGTGAGACATAGATGTCTATATATATATATATATATATATTTAATAATACAGTCAATGGTGTGCAATATCCTTATAAATTAATCAAAAGAATATTGACTGTAAAATGTAATAGTAAGAATGTGTTTTGAAAGTAAAATAAGTCAATACGTATTATTATTTTTTACATTAAAACGAGCAATTATTTATCGTGACATTATCACGATGCAGGTTGCAGTTTTTAATCAAATCACGTTAGCAGTTTAATTTTAAATATATGCTTTCCATTTCAAATTGGTAGTGACTTTACCCTGTACATCATATCTCGCTAATATTTATCCTGTTAACAATAGAGTCGTATCGGTCATTTATCTCAGCGGTCGGTAACCGATTGTCCGTGGACCATTAATGGTCCGCCAGAAAATTTGGGTGGTCTGTGGAGAAATTTGGACATTGATCGACTGAAGGTTACGCGAAGTATTACGAAAGAAATGCAAAATGCTTAGTTGCTTTTTTTCAGTCATTGGGGGTTTTCATTCGAATCTAAAACCAAATACGAAGTGATTGTTATCAATAAATAATGAACAATAAACAGTATTTTGAGTGCGATTGTCGTCCTTGTGGAAAAACGCTAAGAATCCATAAACTTATTTCAAATAAGCAGCAATGAACTTTAGGCTGGCAATAATAGTAGTAGTCAATATGAGTAGCACGAATCACAAAATTCCCATAGGATAACATGTATGAGTAGCACGAATCACAAAAATTTTAAATCCCATAGGATAACATGTATGAGTAGCACGAATCACAAAACTTTCTCGTACGATAACATGTATGAGTAGCACGAATCACAAAATTTTCCCGTACGATAACATGTATGAGTGGCACGAATCACAAAATTTTCTCGTACGATAACATGTATGAGTGGCACGAATCACAAAATTAGTTGATAATAATTTTTAGATCGCGAAATTTTTCAGATTGACTTACCTTGTTGAGTAAATTATTTTACTTTGTCGAGTAAATAATTTTTAGATCGCGAAATTTTTGACTTACCTTCTCGAGTAAATAACACACGCGTTTATAAG
Organism: Centruroides vittatus; assembly: GCF_030686945.1. Classification (NCBI taxonomy): domain Eukaryota; kingdom Metazoa; phylum Arthropoda; class Arachnida; order Scorpiones; family Buthidae; genus Centruroides; species Centruroides vittatus. The sequence continues at coordinate 19,296 of NW_027122361.1, read as the reverse complement.
TTCGATATTAATTTAAGTGTTAGAAATTATTTTACTTTGTCGAGTAAATAATTTTTAGATCGCGAAATTTTTGACTTACCTTCTCGAGTAAATAACACACGCGTTTATAAGTTCGATATTAATTTAAGTGTTAGAAATTATTTTACTTTGTCGAGTAAATAATTTTTAGATCGCGAAATTTTTGACTTACCTTCTCGAGTAAATAACACACGCGTTTATAAGTTCGATATTAATTTAAGTGTTAGAAATTATTTTACTTTGTCGAGTAAATAATTTTTAGATCGCGAAATTTTTGACTTACCTTCTCGAGTAAATAACACACGCGTTTATAAGTTCGATATTAATTTAAGTGTTAGAAATTATTTTACTTTGTCGAGTAAATAATTTTTAGATCGCGAAATTTTTGACTTACCTTCTCGAGTAAATAACACACGCGTTTATAAGTTCGATATTAATTTAAGTGTTAGAAATTATTTTACTTTGTCGAGTAAATAATTTTTAGATCGCGAAATTTTTGACTTACCTTCTCGAGTAAATAACACACGCGTTTATAAGTTCGATATTAATTTAAGTGTTAGAAATTATTTTACTTTGTCGAGTAAATAATTTTTAGATCGCGAAATTTTTGACTTACCTTCTCGAGTAAATAACACACGCGTTTATAAGTTCGATATTAATTTAAGTGTTAGAAATTATTTTACTTTGTCGAGTAAATAATTTTTAGATCGCGAAATTTTTGACTTACCTTCTCGAGTAAATAACACACGCGTTTATAAGTTCGATATTAATTTAAGTGTTAGAAATTATTTTACTTTGTCGAGTAAATAATTTTTAGATCGCGAAATTTTTGACTTACCTTCTCGAGTAAATAACACACGCGTTTATAAGTTCGATATTAATTTAAGTGTTAGAAATTATTTTACTTTGTCGAGTAAATAATTTTTAGATCGCGAAATTTTTGACTTACCTTCTCGAGTAAATAACACACGCGTTTATAAGTTCGATATTAATTTAAGTGTTAGAAATTATTTTACTTTGTCGAGTAAATAATTTTTAGATCGCGAAATTTTCAGAGTAAGTTGGTTGACTTACTTTTGATATAATGTACAGATCACAAAATTGTTAAGTAAATAAATTTTCACCTTTTATAAATAATTTTTATTTATCAAGTATGGTAGAATTTATTTTATCTAGTCAACTTGCTAAGTGGAGCGCTAAACAAATTGACTAGGTAAAATAAATTTGTATTACAAAGAAATTTAAATCGCCTCGTCCCAGCGAAGACGTCTTCGTTCCACTCGATTGAGGATGGTTTCTTATCTACAAATAAATATTATTTGAGTACATATAGTAATTGCATACAAAACAATATTCGGATTCGTTTTGTGGCTCATCTGTAAGTTTTCTAAATAAATATATTATTTTAAAATAAGCACCCATCTGTAAGTTTTATCTAGAAAACATCTTTGTAAATTATTTTACTCACCATTAGCGGGCACGATTTTTTCTCGGAGAATACATTTAAAGAGCTAAACAGGAGAATAAAAATATTTTAAACAATGGTTGTCAGCGGTTTTAACTAAATAAATAAAAGTTAATTTACACAATGCTTCAAAATTATTGGTTTGAAGCCGATGCTCGAAAAGTTCTCGGCCACAACCGGGCCGCGTCCGGGTGATCCCAGGGATCTGGCGTATCCCCGGTATCTCCTGGCCACCGAGGAGGCACTATCTCCTCCTCGGCCCACCATTCCGCATAGCCGCCTGTTCGCTCGGCATCGGCACTTTTTATAGTTTTTTTTACTAATTTCAGCATGTCTCTCTTCACCCTCTTGTCTTCATTCTGTATATAAATGATCTTATTGTTTAAATTAATATAAATATTTTATCGCGTTGTGTGTATAGAAATAAATTATCTAACCGTCTTTCCTGCTGTAATTGTCGTAGTTATAAAATTCGAATTATATACTTCTCTCCACAAGTCACCCGCTATTTTTTTTCCCCCGCGGAAGGACTATTATTTCGGAATATTGAGATTTTTCAACTCTTTTTATAGCCTGCTCCACGCAGTTTCGATCAACTGTGTCTCTATTCTAAACATTTTATTTAAAATTATTTTTAATAAAAATAATAAAACGCTTACCATTATCAAGATGACTGTTGAGCTTACCATTGTCAAGATGAAATTCGGAGCTGTGAAACTCCTTGGTTTGCGCAATTATTTATACTCATTTTATTTTCCTTTAGGTTAATTTTTTATTGCGTTGTATATTAAATATTCTTCCTTGTACAATTTATCATTCTCGAACACGCTAAAGTTATTTCCGTAAACAAGATCTATGTTTCTCACGGGCTAAATTCTGGTATGTCAGATATTTATTTTTGTTAATAAGGTCTTCGCAACTGCTACAAAAATGAAAGGAAATTACCCTCCAAATAAGAAAGGCTTTGATGCCATGAACGAGTATTTGCAGGGAAAATGTCTAATGTTTTTAAAAAAAGGCGATATGTATTATTAGAAAGCGAGCTTTCAAAGGATAGTTGAAAATATTGTGCGTGGAAGAGAATGATATTACGCGAGTAATTTATGATGATCACTAGACAAACATTTCTTCCAAATTAAATTTATCTCTTAATTCTATTTTAACTAAGAGGCTTAAAGTTTGTTGACACAACCCAGTTAGATTTTTTCCCGATGAGGCTCCGCCGGGATCGAAAATTGTTAAAGGGTTTTCCGGGCGAGAGGGGCTCAGCTCGGGTTGAGAACTGCGGACTTCCTAGTTCTAACCGTCTACTGCAATACAACACAGCTAAGAATTTATTAAATAGAAAATGAATTTAATGCGAAACAGACTGCCAAAACCTAAAATTTCTGAAGATCGGGAGTCGAAAATTTGACTTAGATCTAAGCATGCATAATACAATAATAATGGTAAGGAGTTTAAATTATATAAGAATATTTAGACGAAAACATATAGAGCGTTTATTACAGAAAATGTTTTAGCTAACGATCATTTTTGTGTGTAGAAGAGAATGATATTACGTAAGTAATTTATATATATTTGTAAGAAAAAATTTCTTTCAAATTTACATTATAAATTCATCTCTTAACTAAGAGGGTTAAAGTTTGGTGACACAACTCTGTTAGATTTTTCCTCGATGAGGCTCCGTCGGGATCGAAAATTGTTAAAGAGTTTACGAAATTAGTTTTTCAGGACAAAAGTTTTACGAAATTAATTTGCCGACACAGTTTAGGGTTTTCCAGGCGAGGGGCTCCGTCTAGGTTGAGAGCTGCGGACTTCCTAGTTCTAGCCGGTATAAACTGGTTCCGTCTCCCGGCTTGCTATATATACTCAAGCCGTCTACTGCAATACAGCAACCAAGAAAACATGTTGTCGGTAAGAATTTATTATTAAATAGTATGTAATTTAGAAAACAGAGTGTCGGTAAAAAGAGAGCCAAAACAATTTTTACACTTTAAATGCTTTTATTATTTTTCATTGAATTACAGCATTGGTTATACGTTACAGTAAGTGGGCGCGCTAAATACAAACGGTGTTTAACAAAGTTTTGTACAAATTCGTCGTTATAGACTTTATCCGTTTCACTTAATTCGTTTAAACATTGGTTTCTATTCATTTTATATAGAAAATACAAACAAAAATAGCCGCAATTCGTCGAATATAAACTCTGATGAACGTTATTATTCCAGCAACAAGTTTTAGAATTGCGTGTTATAAAATTTATTATATTCTGTTTCGATGGCTTAATCCCATAACTATCGTAGTAAAAACAGATTTTTCCGTCAAAGAATACCGATATCCAGTGAGTTCCGGGTTTATTTCTTTCGTCTAAGTTAATTATATACGATTTATACTTAGCGATGCAAACAGGTAAATCATCCGATGCAAAAACTCCTCCAAAAGTTTCTCTTATTTTCGGATCGCTGGATGCGAGCCTCCACAGCGTGACGGTGTTCATTAGTAATCGACAAAAACAGTCCTCGAAGCATCGATTTCTAGAGTATTATTGTATTCGAGTAAACAAATAACGTTTACAGTTTCTAGTAATGCCGTTGCGAACTTAAATTCGATTGAGATGTTTCCTATTTGATTTATACTCTTATGTGATTCGGAGGCGGCTCGATCCTGTGTTAAGTCGAAACTGTAGAGAGTATATCCGTCTTTATACTCTTTGTAAGATATGTTAGTATATTTATGGTGATTAATACATCCTATATCTTCAAATAATGATATAAAATTCCTTCCATAGGCGTTGCCTCCATAATTCGGAGAATATGGTTGAGGCGGAAACATTTGGTTGTCTTTTAATAAACATATATAATTTAAATTGTAATTTTTAAAATTGAAAGGATTATATTTTACATTTCCGTTAAATGCGGTATTAGAAACTAGTCCGATAGTCATTCTGTAAGGCAGCTGGCCGATTACGGCGTTTGAGATATTAGTAGATTGTATTCCGCTACTTAGGGTAAAAACTTTTACATCCGTTCTTCGAAACGGCATTTTTATGATGCCTGTTTGCAGCGCTTTTTCTATTCCAATTTGAACAGACGAACTAACGTCTACTTTATTAATTTTTAGAGACGCGTTTTTTATAATTATTTTATAATTATTGCTGGTAGACATTAGAGCAAAATCGTCTTTAGATCTTTCTAATTTAATTCTTAAATCAACGTTATTAATTAACAATTTAGGTTGATTAGACAAATCGATATGAAGCCTTCCGATTAAATCTATTAATTTACTTTGTTTAGCAATATTAAATCTTTTAGCCAATCCTTCATTATTATCGTCTAACGAGTCCATATATTGCGCAGTATCTTTATAAAATAATGCGCTCGTTAAAAAAGTTTCCTGCGCATCTTTTGAATAAAATAATAATGCTTCTAAAATAGATCGGTAGCAGTAATTAGTCTGCGAAATTATTTGTTTATCATTTAAAAACACGCTGCATTGAGAAAATAAACTATTTAAAAAATAATTAACAGGTGCGACCTTTTCTTCGGCAGAAACGTCCGTTCCGTCGTTTTTAATAATTTTTGCTTGAACGTGGAGATAAATCGAATGCAAGTCGATATAATTTTCGCCAGAACCGGATATGTAAAATTCTATCGGGGCACGGCTATCCGATATTGTTGCTACGGGATGAACAATAACTTCTGTAGTATTGTCGATGGCCAGTTGCGTCGAAACGGTGCTAAATAAGTCGAGCTCGCTTTTGGTGCAGGGGCAGGAATTCGGGTCCATTTTTCTTATTCCGAAAATATATCGTGTACTTTCCGTCTTTTATTCTGCGTCTGCTTCAGTCTCTTCGGTCGCTTTCGTTTTATACCCGATCCGCCTTGCACTTTTTTAACTACATCATCTTTAATTTCAGAGCCGATATCCTTTAGATGCGATTTTGCCGATTCTTTAAATGATTTCCCCGCAATTACGTCCGATCCAACACCCGACGCAAAATTTAATGCTTTGCGCCCCAGATACGATCCGATTCGGCCCAGAATCGGTACTGATTTTCTAAAAAGATCGGCGAAGAATCCATACCCTCGCTGAATTTGAGGCCCCGCAAAATAACCTCGTCCCGTCAAATGTTGCCTCAAATATAAATCGGGAGTCCATAACGTACCTCCTGCTTGATTACAGTAGTAATTTATACAAGCTTTTGGATCGAGCTTCATTTTGCACTTCTTAAAGACAAACTAATGCTAGATATTAAACTAACAGGTATTTATAACTGTTTAAAAGATAAAATTAATATTGTTTTTCCTCCGAAAAAGACTATCTCTTTTCCGCTCGCAGATCTCAGTTCGATTTCGATTGTTTCGATAAAATTTTTCCTAATAGGAAAATACAAAGGTTTGGAATAAACTTTGACTATCTGATCTTCTTTCGTGCCCATAACGGGTATAACTCTTAATAACGGGGCTGTTATATCTCCTACGTGATGAGAAGAAATAATATTCGAGTAAATAAAAATTTCCGAAATTCCCGCCGACATTTCGATGGGATAGCGACTTATATATTCGCCGGGTGGAAATTTTGTAGCCGTAAATCCGAGAAAATCTTTCAATTCATCTCCAAATTCTACAGAAATATTCCACGGAACTTTTAAAATAATTTTATTATTAGGCAGCAACGCCAGTTTTATATACTTAAAAATGCTAAGAAATTTTTCGGGAGACGAGTATAATCCGATAGGAATAAAGATTTTTTCGTCTTTATAAACTTTCTTAATTACTTCTCTCTTTCTATTTTTCTCCACCAAATTAAAATATTCGTTAGAGTAGTCCTGAGTCGACAGTCGAAAATTATGAGTCGAATTACCCCTTAATACAGTATCTTCGTTAGGTAAGTTTAGCATATAAAGTAATTTCGACGAATCCTTTACGGTGATAAATAACTCGTGCTCGTCTTTTATATTTATATCCACAGTTTGATTATTTTTATCGAAAATAAATTCTGCCAAATTAGAATTTGTTAGACTAACTATGTTCGAATTTATTATATCAAACAATTCAGTTTTATCGCCTTTAATAGAAATTAATGGAATCAAATATGATTTATCCGGCAAAGGTTCGTCTTCTTCTTTCACGCTTTCTTCGATCGTCACAATATACTGATTATTATGATTAGATATATTAAACCAGTTTCTCGGAATAATAGCTTCGGCAAGACCGACGGTCCAATTTCCGTGTAAATTAATAGGAGGACTCATTTTCACTGTGAAATGCGACTGCGTATTCCCCGGAAACAGGTCCATACTTGCATTACTTATCAGCGTCACGAAAAAATCTGATTGCATCATTTTGTTACCTTTTGTAATTCTTCGGTATAAAACCTTCCTTCTAGAATCTCGTTATTCGCATCTTTTAATACGTAAGTCGGAGGATGTGATAGAAATCGGTCGTGAATAACAAATATTTCCTTCGTCCAGCCCGGCAGATATCCGCGACTAAATGTTTTACGTATTTTCGAAATTCGAACTAAATCACCAATATTAAATTTAAATTTACTTTTCCTTTTTATACCGTACAGCCTATCAAAAATCGAACCGTAATGCAAAAGACTAACTTCAGATGGAGCCATCCCGATACTTCTATGAAAACTATTATTATATCCTTTTACAATATCGTTTAATTTATCGATATATTGATAAGAATTACGATAAGTAATTAATCTATATATTTTATTTCGTAAAGTTTTATTTAATCTCTCGACCACCGAAGCCTTAGTATCCGAATGGGTCGAATAGTGATTAATTTTATATTTTTTAAACAAATTTTTTACTAATCTATTATAAAATTCGGTTCCCTTATCGGTTTGCATATTTTTAGGAACATTGCGTTTAAAAATAATTTGAAACGCTTCGGCAACAGACTTAGGTTTTTTATCCTTTATTGGCACAACGTAACAATATTTACTAAATACATCAATTACTGTTAATAAATATTTTATACCGTTATTATATCTAGAAAATTGCTTTAACACAATTAAATCGGCTTGCCATAGGTCGTTAGGATAAAAAGCTTTAGTTTTTCTTCGCGAATATTTAACCCTTACAGGTTTATGCAACGAATAAACAGGTTGAGAAGACAGCCATTTTTCGACAGTAGATCTCGGAAATTTAGAAGCTTTAACTAGTTTACTCACTCCTCCAAACGATGCCGAAGATTTGGGGTTATAATATAACCGTCTCAGTAGTTTCTCCATTCCGGACTCTTCTTCCTCTTTTTCGACGACTTTTTCCACTGGTAAAATACTCTCGGAGAAATTGTAGAAAAAATTTCTTCGGGACTTTCGACTTGTATCGGTTGATATCGCGGCTTTTCGCCGATTTCGGGTAGAGTCGACAAACTTTTATTTCCTATCCACTCTCTAGGAAAATTTAGTTTTCTTACAGCTTCCCAAAACACGTTAAAACCGATAGGCGCAATAGATGTTTTTCGATTGCGAAACAAATGAGATAACAGATCAATTATGTGGCTTCGTGGTACTGGAGTGCCGCTAACTGTTAATTCACCTTTTGTATTCCATCCGTAGTCGTTTTGTCTCAGTTTATCGATTAAATGAGGAACGTATTTTTGATATAGCTGGGGTACAGATATAGTTATTTGTTTAATAAACGCATCCTCACCGTTATCGGAGGTAGGTGGTTTTTCTTCGGGTAGCTCCGGCGGTTTTTCATCGGGCACAACGGATACTCTGACAGGCTCCTTCGGCTTATGGACGGTTCTCTGATATCTCGAAATCAACTGACTTAATAATTTAACTTTACTATCGTCGGATAAATCGGTACTCTCGAGTAATTCTTCGATATTACTTCCAATTCTTATTTCGGGTTTAATTTGATATCCTGCCAGCAACTCGGGAGGGACCAGAGCCATTTGCTTCGCCATTAGATTCTTTTTCCTATTGCTTTACCGATTAATCCTCCTGCCATAGACAATAACGGCGCCAGTAGAAGAGGAAGGAATCCACCCGATTGATTAATCAAAATTTTTTTTCTTGATATTTAAAGGAACACGTTTTTCACTTAATTTCCTGATTACTTTTTTATATTTTCGTAATTTATGAACGTCAGCAGGTATATTTCCTCTCAGAAAATTATCGCATATTTCGCACAAAACTTTAACTTGGTCGGAAGTGGCCTCTTTCAATATCGCTCTTCGTTGAGAGGGAGTAGTTTTGGCTAAATGCGCCAACATGTGATAATTTTTCTTTACGTTCTTCATTTTATCGGTAAGTATACCCAATAAATACCTTGTTCGTCCGGAAAACACGAATCCCGCACCGAAAGTTTCTTGTCTGTTTTAGGATGAAAATCCAGCAGCAAATAACCAAAATCCTTTTCTGTCGCTTTTTTATATGCATCCATAAAAAAATTACATTTTCCTGCGAAAGCTTGGCGTCCCAAACAGCTTACTTGACTTTCGTCTCGATTATTTTTAAACAAAATCAAATAATGCGTATTTAAAGTAATATCTCTCATAATTCTATTTTTCGGAAACAGATTTTGCATTATCAGGATCACGCTTACATTATAATGGTGAGACTCTGTTGTGAACAGAAACGCAGTTTTTGAACTGAGTTCGTGCATCAAATCATCGATTACTACTAAATCCCATCCTTGCACAGATTCAGGTAGGCCGTACATAAATGTAATACCTTTTTCATCTCGAAAAAACGGTAAGTATACAGAATAACACCATAAAACTTTCTTTAACTGTTTTTCATAAATTTTACAACGAATAATTTTTCTTACTAACGTAGTCTTTCCACATTGCGACGGTCCGGCGATTATGCAGTTACTCGGGTGCTTAAAATACATGTCAATCGATTTTACTGACTTTAGCAAATTTATAATGTTTCAATCCGCAATTTATCTCTCTAAATATTAATATATTCTTTTTATTCTTTTCAACGTAAACTTCTCTCATAACATCCGAACAATCTTCGAACGAATAATATAATTTATTACTAACGTCGTTAATTCTTCCGTCTTCATCAACAATTACAAAACCGAACTTTCCATCTTCCTTCCATATATCTCCGTTAACTTTAAAATAACGCAAAACAACGGGAAAATTATCGGGAATATCGAGCGAAAAATTATTTACCGCAGCTATACAGGCGTCCAGAGACTTGTACAACCGAGGAGAAACAGAATAATTTCTGTCGCTGTCGTAGGTAAAAATAAAGCCGTATGCTTCCATGTTCGATCCTGGTATTAAAATAAATTCTAACGTATGTTAAAAATTTATATATGTCGACAATCAACCAATCACATTTTATAGTAAGTATGTCAAAAGGTATTTGTTATTAGAACGCGCGCAGAAATTTTATCGAACGGTAAGCGATCTAAAAATTATATCGACGTCGAAAAATTATTATCAACTAATTTTGTGATTCGTGCCACTCATACATGTTATCGTACGGGAAAATTTTGTGATTCGTGCTACTCATACATGTTATCGTACGAGAAAATTTTGTGATTCGTGCTACTCATACATGTTATCGTACGAGAAAGTTTTGTGATTCGTGCTACTCATACATGTTATCCTATGGGATTTAAAATTTTTGTGATTCGTGCTACTCATACATGTTATCCTATGGGAATTTTTGTGATTCGTGCTACTCATTTGACTACTACTAATTAATTTGTTATTAATTAAACAAGCGAGTTTTATATTAATGTAGTAAAATTGAACTTTTACGATCATTATTCTACAGATTTTGTATCGTTTAAAAAAAATCATGATAGTGGTTCGCGGGATTCAAAATTGTGAGTTTAGTGGACCGCGAGGTTAGAAAGGTTACAGACCGCCGATATATTTAATGTCTTTCAGGGAAAATTTTTCAATTGGTTAGGTTAGTTTTGCACCGGAAAATCGTGTATAGTTAATCGGGGCCTCTTAGCCCTAAGCTGTCCGAATGGTTTTCGGCTTTCATTCATCCAATTCCATTCTCATGATTAAGGAATGGCAGACAAACAGAAGGACGACAGTGAGAATTTATATGTCTACTATCTTTTCAAATTGCAGTCAAAAAATACATCCGAGAAAAGCTAACGTTAATCAAATTAGAAATTTAAAATTGTTATTAGGCTATTCATATTTTTCACAATTTGTTATTGTTGAAAGTGGTATAAGTCCATATGTACTCAAAAAAGTCGTTTATTTTCTTTAACAATTTTATTAATTATTATTACATAATAAAATTTAACATGTTTATAGTTTTAAAAATATTACTCGAATTTATTTACGTTTGTCAGTATTTTTCAGTTGAATTAAACGCAAACCCTTAAATATCTCAATCTGTATATATAATCGAGACGAGTTGATAATAATTAATAATAATAATAATCAGCGCAGAGCCCAAACGGTTAGGAGTTGAAAGTTGAAATTTGGTACACAATTAGGGTACGTCACGAGAATGCACACTAAGAAGAAAATTTTCGAAATTCCTCCCCACGGAGAGAGAGACAGGATTAAGTCTTAACAGTTCCATTCAACAACGGAAGTGTTAAGTAACAATGGAAGTGTTAAGAGAAATCGACGTGCAAGACACAGATGCAGTTTTTTTCGTTTTTGCGGGAAATCGAAATATTTTTAACCCACCTAAAAATTCTTTAATTAGTCTGGAAAAAGGGACCCAATTCTTGCATTCTGTGAAAACGGGTAAGATTGACTACAACATAATAATCTTAATCTTCGCTATCGTTTCTTTTGCCCGAGCAACGCCGGGTCTATCTGCTAGTGTATGAATAAATGGATTCATACTACTTTCATTTATAACGGCTCAGTCGTTAGGCTCACAACTTTCATTGTTTACTTTTGTGATTCGTTATTGACATGGCTAAGCTTAACTTTTCCATGTCTTATTGGAATTGTAAGCGTCTAAATTGAAATGGCACCTCTGTTATTATTAGAGGTATCTTAGGAATAAAAGACCTCCCGGAAGACACCCCCCTAGGCCGATTGCCCAAGTGTTGCGTTGCCATAACTTAATAAACAACAACAACAACTAGGAATAAAAGTATATTCATTCTTGCCACAATCAGTTTGTATTTGCGCTTCGTTGACATGAGGCTGTAATGCCTTTATTAATTATCTGTTACCATTGCAAAGCTTAGTCTGATCTAAATTTCGTAGAAACATTACAGGGGCTCGAATTTTAAGTTGTAGTTTATGAGGAGGCAATCCTGGATATTCCAAATAATTTAAGAACTCCGTTGTTTACACGATACTTTCATTTTGAACACTAACTGAAGCAATGCATTTCTAAATATAAGGATTACCTGGGATATCATGCAGATGTAGGTTGATAGAATTAAGTACCATATCTTTCAGTGCCAATATTGCTATCTCACTCAACCTGGTAAAGACATTTTAGTGAGAACTGAATTTAGTAAATACCCTTTTGATTAATTCATTAACACTGAACTACTGATGATTTTACATACATTGACTTTCAGTGGCGTGCCGTGACATTTGATAATAGGGAAGCTGTGTTTCTGTAAGAAGCCGACTTACAGGGGCAATCAATTAAATGCGCGTCAGGACCCGTTCGTATTCGTTTGTTCGATAAGCCAGTAAAAACCGTATACTTTTTTAAATGTATTTTTAATAGATTATCCGACGTACTTAATAAATAAGAAAGTTCAATATAATTACCTCCGTTATTAGATTCAATAAATTCCCTACGCCCTCTAAATGCCAATTCTAGCTTTGATAAAAAACATATACAGTAACGTCTATTAATTTAAATATATCTATTATTCGTAATTATCTCGTTATAATTTTCAATATTTATTTTATATTGTCTACCAACGTTAAATTCTATTCTATTTTAATTTCCAAATTGCTTCAATTTTACGAAAGAATCGTCATTTGTCATAAATTTTATCGTCAAAATGTCGAAATTTTTTTGTCGACGTATTTATATTTAATTTAAGCATTGGTCTTTCTCTTTTAATAATGTTTTCTTTTTCATTATACGGTCTCGAGCCAAAACTTTTTTAAAATAAATTTTTGAATCACTAGCCACGATATAAGGGCTAAAATCAAAATTATAAAAAAAGCTTACTTGATAAAACAAAATGTGTGATGAATAATAATGACTGCGAGAACGTCTCATTCCCTTTTTCTTAGGGTTTTTTATAACTTTTCTTTGAGTCCCAGATCGAACACTCCGATAGGTCGATGCCGACTTGCCTCCGCTCTCCCCCCTTCGTTACGAATTGTAACGAGATCGGAACCCAGATCGTTGGATGAGTCAATATCGACGGACAATTCGATTCCTATCGACGATGTTCGATGTAAGTACTCAAATTCATCTATTGTTTTAACCTGAGAAGTCTGACTTTCTCGGAAATCTCTACAGACATGTCCTTTTATGGGCAAAAAATATTCATTTTTCGTTTTCCTCTTTTTTTCTTGTTGATGAGTTTTTTCAACATAAATTTATTATAATAATAATTATTATTATTTGCTTCTATTCCAAAACAATGAGAAAAAAAATTTTTTTTCCTTTTTTTGCACAAATTCTAGACCCATTTTCGAAGCTTCACATTACTACTAATGGTGATCGTATGTGATGACACCCCAGACCATAACACCACTTGTAGGGGCGACAAGCGAAGCAGTTTTGCTGATACTCCGCTACTTCTAGCATCCATAATGATTCCATGTTGAAAGTCTGTTAAATCACGTTTTCCGCCCATACCTTCACTTGCAATTCCCTACAATTGTGTGTACAATCATCCAGCAATCCATTTTTATACCAATCTCGTTCTCTGATGACAGAAGAGTACCATCATTGCTGATTTGCGTAAACTTTGCAGGTGGGTTCTACGTTCAGGTATCGACGCATCTCAGTATGCTAATGAGATGGAGCCCCACCCTGCTGGAAGACAAAGTCATCGTAAATGCCTTCTGCTGCATATCCATCATTTTGGCAATGCACGTCATACTGCCATCTAGTGTGTCGCAAGGTAATCTTCTCACGTGTTTCAAATTTGAAAGGTTTTTCTTTAGTTTCGTTTCTGGCGTGGGCAACCCAGAAACTTTGGCCCGATACTTTGGAAGTAACTGCAGTTTAAAATTCGATGTAATAACCTTTGTTTTTGGCATTTTCAAATAGAACAAACCATTACACTCAAACCTGTTTTTGTGCGGTCTTTTTTTGTGCGATTTTTTATATGTGCAATGTGTTTTGTGCAATTATTTTTGTGCAGTATACCAATTTGATTGAAATTCGTATACCGCACACAAAAAATCACACAAAACAAATCGCACAAATAAAAAATTGCACAAAAAAAGACCGCACAAAAACAGGGTTGAGTGTATGTGAAAATTCAAAAATAACTCTTAGATAAAACATTTCAATAAACAGTTACAAATTTTGATAATTTTAATACTCGTATTTCGGGGTCCCATAAACTCTGGCAACTGTTCGAAAAGGATGACACTAAAAACCGAAATGTTCCTCTTTTAGATTCTCCAATACTGGTTAACAAAAATAAACATGGTTTGTTGACCAAAAATGGTTAGTGAGCCATTTTTATTTAAAATATTTAAGCCGTGTCGTGAAAAAAATGGTCAGTAAAAAATTATTAACGCGCATAAAATTAATAAATATTTTTTTTGTAAATTACGAGAAATAGTATGTACTGTATGTACAGTACAGTATATTCAGTGAAAAATTCTTCCGAACTACTTGTTAATACTTCATAACGAAGCGTTTATCATGTTAGTTGCGAAATGGGTTCTCTTTTGAACATATTATAGTTACAAACATACAAATAACTAGAATTTTGTGTTATCTTGATAATTGTAAAATTTATTGTGATTTCATATTGTTAAGTGCATATTTCAATTTATAATTAAACGTGTATTAATTTTTATAAATTTCGTTTAATTGCATGCTTCTATTTGTTTTACATAACAAAAATCAATTGAAATGTGAATTTAATTTGTAAAATTTTCTTGTCGTTCATTACTTAAGTTAACATTCTTGAATTGATTAAAATGAATGTGGAGCACTTTAATACTAATCAACTTTGCTTCTCACAAATTAACATTCTTCAAAACGGTTGCTGATTATTCTTTGTGAATCGCAACATTTTTCCTTGCCTGAGTCGCAAAGGTCTCAGAATCCTGTTCTTATTATAAAATTATTCAATTTTATCAATCGCGTAAAAAAACTACAATTTCTACGTTAAATTCTGCGCTTTGTTTTCTTTCTAGTAGTATAAAGTACTTATGTATTGACAAAATTCCCTTTATAATATTTATTTTTACGTAATTTGATGGAAAAAATGCAATTAATGAACGTAGCATATTTCAACTAGCTGTAAATTATCTCACGTTTCACCGATTGTCATCTGGTTTGTTCGTAAATAGGGAAGAAACATGACTCATTCATGTGAAGTTAGCAGAAATTTAATGCTACTGCAAAAATATTTGTTAATAGACCTCGCGTTACCCCTACTGCGAGAGACAATAAACGTTAATTATTTTATCACTCTATTGATAAATGCTTTTTATTAGGTTATAACTCGACTAATTAACAAACGTTTTATTTCGTTTTACTTATAAGAATGTTGTCTTAAAGATTTAACAGTTAGCTTTGATAGATTTTTAAACATAAATTTTATTTTTAATTTTTTTATGTGATACAGTCGTGTGGTAGGCAGAATTCGATCACCTGATATTGAAAAATTAGCATCGCTCAAAATTATGCCATCAAAATTCTTTGTTGATAGTTTAGACATAAATATTTTCTTTGTATGAAATGAAACAATATGAAAAATAATGGGTGGACCATCAAAAATTCGGCAATTTACGACGTGTTGTCGATTCTGTAATTTGTTTTCTTAACTTTTCCATATTTTTTATTTTTAGATATATAGTGCATTCATTATATACGGTATTCAACATAATGCTAGAAATTCGAGAAATTTGGTTAGGATCAACGTCCACGTAAATTCAATTACACCTGTCAATACTACTGGTTACTGTTAAAACATGAATATCTACGTTACCCAAATTATCAAACGAACAGAATACATATTCATGCGTCACTATTCATTTAATTTCATTAGTTTCAGAAGGAGTTCAACGCAACGTTTATTCGTATAAATTTCTGCTGTGAAGTTTGACATCAGCATTCTGAGCAGCCTTGGTTACTCACCACTTAATTGAACATGTTTACTTAATCATACCACCATGATCAATCTGAAATTAATACAATACATTTTATGTTTCTGTTTTTACCCGAATAAAGCAGTACATTCAACACATTTATTGCTTTGTGTTTTAGCATAATTGACAAAAAGAAACTGCTTCAAAAAGTTGTACTTAAAAACATTTCGAATTTCTGTCGGGTGTTCTTAGTCTGTGGAAAAAATTATCTTTAGAACTTCGATAAAATTTTCACACATTAAGCCACAAAGCCACGTCAAGGCGACACCCATTTTGTGGTAGTTTTTTGATTTCCAGAAACTGACCTCGATTGCTGGACAGAACAACAATCGAGGAATAAAACTGGATATTCGTTGCTATTCGATTCATTCGGTAAACTAAAATAGACTACGAAAATTTAATTTTTATGTCATTTTCCTCAAACTTTCCTATTGAAGGATATGAAGCGTCAATACAGATTTTTCATTTAAAAATAAATATAGCAACGAATAAAAAATTATCTTCAAAATATATATAACAACAAATTATAAAAATTGCATATAAAACATATACTAAAAATTATTATATTGTAACAAAGATGCTGTTGCTTAACCCTTTTGCTACCAATTTTTGTGTAGTGAAGATGTTTTCATACAGAAAAATAAATTAGAACGAAAAATATTACGATATTTATTAGGTATCGATTGAATAAAAAAATATATTTTAAAGAAAGTAATTAAAAGTGTATCGATTAAATGATTCATATAATCATAGATAACATATATCGTAAATACTTGGCGCTATCTATTGTGAGAAGTAAATATTTTTAAAAGAGTAATAAACTAGTGTATCGATTAAATGTTTCATGTAATCATAGCGCCAAATATTTAAGATACATGTTATCTATTGTGAGAATATGTTTAAAAGAGAAATAAACTAGTGTATCGATTAAATGTTTCATGTAATCATAGCGCCAAATATTTAAGATACATGTTATCTATTGTGAGAATATGTTTAAAAGAGAAATAAACTAGTGTATCGATTAAATGTTTCATGTAATCATAGCGCCAAATATTTAAGATACATGTTATCTATTGTGAGAATATGTTTAAAAGAGAAATAAACTAGTGTATCGATTAAATGTTTCATGTAATCATAGCGCCAAATATTTAAGATACATGTTATCTATTGTGAGAATATGTTTAAAAGAGAAATAAACTAGTGTATCGATTAAATGTTTCATGTAATCATAGCGCCAAATATTTAAGATACATGTTATCTATTGTGAGAATATGTTTAAAAGAGAAATAAACTAGTGTATCGATTAAATGTTTCATGTAATCATAGCGCCAAATATTTAAGATAAATGTATCTATTGTGAGAATATGTTTAAAAGAGAAATAAACTAGTGTATCGATTAAATGTTTCATGTAATCATAGCGCCAAATATTTAAGATACATGTTATCTATTGTGAGAATATGTTTAAAAGAGAAATAAACTAGTGTATCGATTAAATGTTTCATGTAATCATAGCGCCAAATATTTAAGATACATGTTATCTATTGTGAGAATATGTTTAAAAGAGAAATAAACTAGTGTATCGATTAAATGTTTCATGTAATCATAGCGCCAAATATTTAAGATACATGTTATCTATTGTGAGAATATGTTTAAAAGAGAAATAAACTAGTGTATCGATTAAATGTTTCATGTAATCATAGCGCCAAATATTTAAGATACATGTTATCTATTGTGAGAATATGTTTAAAAGAGAAATAAACTAGTGTATCGATTAAATGTTTCATGTAATCATAGCGCCAAATATTTAAGATACATGTTATCTATTGTGAGAATATGTTTAAAAGAGAAATAAACTAGTGTATCGATTAAATGTTTCATGTAATCATAGCGCCAAATATTTAAGATACATGTTATCTACCTATTATGAGAATATTTTTAAAAGAGAAATAAGCTTGTGTATCGGTCAAATGTTTCATGTAATCATAGCGCCAAATATTTAAGATACATGTTATGTATTAATATAGTTGTTAAAAAGTATATCGAGTGAATGTTATATGAAATTAGAATATTAAAGATTACTAAAATTCCAGCTTATATATATCAATTAGAATTAGAAAGAACCCGGTTATTACTTATTGAAATCATTAAATTAAATATTATGATATTAACCTCTTAACAGTGAAGGACGAGAATAGTCGTCCAAGACGATCGAGTGGCAGTGGTGAAGGACGACTATAGTCGTTAAAAAATTCTTATAAAATACCTGGACCATTTCGTGAAGTCGTAGAATTTTCACGAGTAGTTGGGTTCTCCAACTTTGTTTTGGAATATCCTTTAGTTCTCGAGAAATTACAATAAAAGAGAGAAAATTAAAATAAATATGAAATTTTAGACGGCCATCTATCGACATAAATCGAATTTAAATCTCCCGCCGTCATCTGATTGGTTAAAAAAATTAATATTCCTAATTGGCTCGCGTCAGAAAAAAGTAGGTGTGACTTCTGTAAATGACGCTATCGGGAGTGCACCGATGCAACCGGAAAAAGTAAACAGCCTACGTCATTAGTCTAACGGTCCTTGTCTGACCTACTTTTCGTAGAATCAACATTGGAGTAAGCTGTAGTAAAACGTAGTAGTTTATAGTAAAACGGTCTTCTCTAATATTCATAGTAATTTGTAATGCTCGGATTTCAATTTAATAAGTATTATTTAGTTCAGAAACATTATAAATACATCATTAAGTAGGAGAATAACGAAAAACTTTATTTTTTAGTATAATACAATTTACAAAATCGAAAGTTCGTATATCGTAATATTATAAAAAACTACATCGAAACATACAAAGTCACCTAATTTACTTAAATTCAGTTCATTATACAACTGTAGATACTCTTGCCTTCCTCAGTTTCCTCAAAACAAAATTCGAAAACTTCAATTAATTCTATAAATATTTAAGCGCCATTACTATTCGAATTAACTGTAATTACAAATATAACTGAAAAATATTTTCGACATAAACCCTAGGCAATAATTATCAAAACAAAATTCTTCAAGTATAAATTTTTCTGATCGAGTAATATGTAATAATAGTTTTATCTATTACTCTTGCCATATTCAACTTTCTATGTTCACATCCATTTAGTTTCATCTAATTACACTTTAAATGTAAAAAAATCTACCAACAAATAAGTTTTCTAATAAAGATACTACTTGCTAATTAAAGTTTGTATTCTTCTTTGACGTAGTTCTACGTTTTAGCACTAAATTGGTAGACATGTCTAAATAACACGCTTATAAACACTAAATGCCATAAATGTTTCGAAATTAGAACTAGATAATTATATGCACAAATAAATTTACATGCCTTCATTTACATCCAAACAAAGATCAGTTCTCCCAAATTGTCGAAAAATAAATTATTTTCAACTTTTCTTTCTGAATTTAGAACTAATTCACAGTAAACTTTATGCCTTAAAATATCCATTGCAATCAACGCAAAATGTATGAATCCACGTAATAAAAAATTATCGCAGTGAACTTCGAAAAAACGAGAAACACAGAATTATTAA